>NC_135611.1:10687045-10990075 GCF_053574225.1 Canis aureus | reverse complement strand
ACGTGGTTATGATGGATCATCCTTTTTCATTTAGTAGCTTTGATTTGTCGATATTTTTATTTAGGAATTTTACATTCGTAATTCTCCCTGCCATAGTATCTTTATCAGGTTTTATACAATAGTTACGCTGAATCCATAAAATGACTTGGCAGTTTTTCCTCTTTATCTCTTTCCTGGAAGGGTTTATTTAGTTATTATTGAGACTGTATATTCTTTAAATATATGGAAGAATGCACAAGCAAATTTACCTGAATCTGGAGTCATACTGTGATTTATATCTTTTTTTTATTATTTTGGATTTTTTAAAGGTTTTAATTGCATATTAGATTTCTTTACAATATCTCAGTGTATTTTTTCCTATGTTCAGATGTTTAAAAGGGCTCACAAAACTCCAAGAGATTTAAAGACAAGAAATATAATGTGGCAAGAGAGAGAGGATGCGGTCACACATTGCAAATCTGAAGAATATTCCATACATAAGCTACCCTTGGACCTATGATCCATATCTTACATGCTGTGTCCCCAGTGTGAACCTCCACATTTGGTAGGAGGAGACTTGGCTTGGGAGATCTCACCTAAAAAAGTTTCAATATCCCTGTATATGATCAAGTCAGCCTTGTCAAACTGGTTAGGTCATTACAAACCAGAATAAAGAGCATAATTTTGTGGGTTGCAACCTCAGAAGCTCCCCCATAAAATGTGAAACTGGTCCCATCAAGGAGAGCAGCAAAAGATGGAGGAAAGAGGCAGTCATTCCAGATTGCTCAGCCACGAGTTCAACAAGCAAGGGAACTTAAATAAGAAGCTTGGGTTGTGCTGCTGCAAGATGAGATCTCCACACCTACCTGTCAAGACCTAGTAGTTTAATGAGAAGCCTTAAAGTTTCCATCAGGTATTCAGTCCAAATGTTCTCAAGAACACAGTACTCTTTCAAGACTGGGTCCTAGCATGGAGAAAATATGTGGAAAAAGCATTTCAAGTACAGAAGAAAGAGTAAGTAGCTTCCAATTGCTCGAGAGTCAAACCTGAGGTCATGTCTTCTTGATGATCTCTTCTTATATGGGTAACAAAGGTGTTTTAGACTTTAAACAGCACATCATAAAATCCATTGCTTCTCTTGGATGAGCCAAAAGCTAGAAATCAAGCATCCTCAAAGATAGTTTTCAGGCCAGCTGGTGAGGTGTTCTCTTCTTAATTCCTTCTTAGGGAGTTTTGGTAAGTTTGTTTTCTGTTTTGTTTTTTAAAGATTCATGAGAGACACAAAGAGAAAGAGAGAGGCAGAGACATAGGCAGAGGAAGAAGCAGGGTCCATGCAGGGAGCCTGATGTGGGACTCGATCCTGGGACTCCAGGATCATTCCCTGAGTTGAAGGCAAATGCTCAACTGCTGAGCCACCCAGGCAACCCCCATTTCATGTCTTAAATTGTTATTGTGTGTTTCTCCTTCATTTTAGTCTTGCTCCGGGCTTCAGATGTATTAGTATTATAAAAGAACTAAATTGTGGACTTTTAAAATTTTCTCTGCTGTCATTATGTCCTCTTTCATGTATTTCTGTACATACATACATATTCATGTATATGTGTGTATAAATTAGGTCAAGATTGGTTCAGATCTTCTATATTTTTTCTGATTTTTTTGTTTATTCTATCAGTTACTGAATAAAGTCTTCCACAATGAGTATATTTAGTCTGACTTTATTATTTTTTAAACTAGCCTGACAAGTTTAGTCTTTTCAATGGAATAATTAATCCTTTCCATTTAATATAATCACTGATATATTTAAATTTATAAATACTATTTATTTCCCATTTAATAGAACTATATTATTGCTTTTTTCCCTTATCTTTTTACTAATTGAAGACTTTTTATTAATCCAATATATTGGAATTATTTCATTACTAATGCATTATTTTACTATTTATCTTTGGTTTCCCCGAAGGACTAGAGAAATAATAATAAGCCAGCATGTCATGTTCAGACTTGGGACTCTAAGTCAAGGGGAAATGTGACAAGCATGATCATTCCTTCAATGTGGTGATATTTCATATCTATCTATCTATCTATCTATCTATCTATATAGATATATACCAAATATATAAATGTATGTATATACATATAATTTTGTATGTATAGTTTGAGGCAAAGATAGGAAAGGAATAAGAGTTGTAAGTTAAAATTATGTACCAGTCTTATTCAGGCTTGTGTCCTCAAATATGGGAAAGACAAGATTGCATGCCCTGGCAATTAGGTGGCCCCCAATGTTGTTCAATCTGATTAACATTGCATACTCTACCAAAAATCACTATGTTAGCCCAAATGCAACATATTACAATAGCAGCAAAAGACCTTAATTTCAATAAATTATCTTAAATGCTACACATAAAACAAAGAGATGAACTCCATAATGTTAGCCTATACTGGAAATGGGCCATATATATAGAAAAGTGTAAATAGGCAAGACTGCTCTTATATCTTCTCAAATGGAATCCTTTTCAGTTTTCATAGTTGGGGAGAAAAAAGACAAATGCAGCACTATTCATTTTGAGGTATTTGCCGTGAACATCAAGTCAGTATGTGGCATTTAATTAAGTGATAGAAATGAGAACTATGATCTTGTATTAAGAAAGATCATGTGCAGCTGGACAGGATACATGTATATGAATATACCCTAATACGTAATTAAAATATTTTGGGATAAGTCTCTTTTTTTTTTCCAGTTACTGTTAAGATGCTGTGAAGAGGAAATGACAAATATTCTGTATTTAAACCCTTTTATTTATTTATATTTTCTGCCTTGCCAGCATAACTTGAAACTTTGTTAAACTCTTAATGACTTTTTCTTTTTAGTCCGAATATGTCATAGAAAAGTTCTGTGTTCTGACATTTCTTGTTGTACGTCCATTCTTGAACTGGTATTATCTTTGATTTAGTCTCATTAATGCTACTGAAATATTAAGGTCAGAATTTTATTTATAAATGATATTCGAAAAGTCAGTGCAATTGGCAGCATTATGAAGTGAATTACAGAGGAAACTCTACTTGTAATAAGTCAGCATTAGTGGGAGAAAAATCTTTCATCCAGCAAGTGTCTATCTTCACTATTAGGTCATGTGTCTGTATTATTATCTCCTCATCAGTCACCGGTCCATCTTGTCACTCTGGCTAGGATTCTAAATGGTAAGATATAATTTCTTATGATGAATTATTTTTACCCTTTCCATTATTTTTCAACACTTTGCCTATACTTCACTGTTGGGTTGAGGATAAGGAAGTAATTTTCTACTTGGAAGTCTGAACACTGATCTTAACTGCCAAGGTGACACAAAATAATTCCATTTGACAACTGCTGGCACTGTATCAATGATGCTTCAAGTCACAAAACACCTTTCCAGAACACTAGTCTTCTCTTCTTTTTTTTTTTTCTTTTTCACTCGTACTCTCTTTTAACATTCCAGGTTAAGTTGTACTATTTCCCCCCCATCAAATAGAGGGTTGCTTGCCAACTCATAAAGTGGTAAATCATTCACCAGAGTGAATGGTGATTTCTTGATTTTTCCTCTGTATAATTTAAACCCTTTACTGTTGAATTGTAAAACTTTAGCTCTAGTGTTTGCTAGAACACTAGAGTGTTTGCTTAAAAAAATCACTTTCGACAGCAAATAATTAATAGCTATATATTAGACATTATAATGCATGCCCTGTTAAAAGGCAAAATAAAGATAAGGTTTTTAAATTGTTGAGAAAAAGCTAAATGACTATATGTCTATGGGAGGGAGTTGCAGAGGTGGGCAGAGTTAGTGTGTATACCAGCAGGCACTCTGTGAGTCAAGCTACTTCCTACCATAATAGATTAACTTTACAACCCCTGCCCCTGTTAGCATCCTGATAGAAAAAGAAGCATGTCCTTTGCTAGGTATAAATATAATTTACCTCAGCCTCTACTGTTCTCCTACTCTCCACTCTTCTTTTACTTGGGAAAAAGAGGGTTTTCAAACTTGATTTTGAAATGAGCTTTAAAGGATTCTGGCTGTGGCAATAATGTGAAAATTGCTTAATACATTGTATGAAAATTTCAGTGTATAAAAAATTGGAGAGGAATGTTATTTTCTTCCTATAGGCATAACTTCTTTTTTAGCAATTTGTAAGCTTAGGTCATATCACCTTTATCCAATTGGTGTCTGAGATGATTTAATCCTGGCTATAGTATTTATGTTTGATCCCACTATTAAGTTTTAGGATTAAGTAATTTCATTTGAAAGCTTGGGCTACTAACCAGGCCACCTGTTTCTCTGTAAGTCCTGGCCTTATATTTTTTTCCTTCTCAGCATTGGGAGGTTGCTGAAAGTCCCACTATGTAGCTCTTTGACGCTTTAGCAGATCCTTCCTTCTTGGCCTCTTATTCCATACAGTTTAGTTATCAGCAGATTATTTGAGACAAAGTTTGATGCAAAATATCAAGCTTACTTCAAAATGGTTTCCTTTTTCCATGATGTTGGCTACTCAAGTTCAGTTGTTTTTTGTTATTCTTGGTGGCAATCTTCAATTTTTGTAAGACTTCAGAAAGTATGACCTTCAGTCCCTTATTGCATGCGATTGTCAATTGTCTCAAGTGGAAAATTAGTGGAGGATGATGTACTTGCCTGGATTTACTTGCCTTCTCCGAGGATCTTGGCCTTTTCATCCTGGCTAACTCAAGTGCTCCATAATTCCTTCAAAGAGCTATTCTGTTCTTTCCCTAGTTTGTTTTATTTTATGTCATTAGAGGAGTTTGATTAAAAACTATCCATTACATCCAAAAGCAGATATATAGCAGTATACCAGATGGTAAAATTTAACTTGTTCATCTTCTCAGAAACCCAGGGCCATACAACCTTTTCAGTGGCATAGTTACAAATGGAATTCCAGTTCTTGAGAGAAAAAAAAAAAAAAAAAAGGGTAAAAAATAAAAAGAAAATAAAATATATTTTCTTAATTTCCTATATTTCTATACCTGTTCCATTGTGTGAACCCTCAGTTATATTGGGAATGGAAAAATGCAGTATGACTTATCAGGCCATTGAAGGAATTACTATTTCAGTTATATGAAAAAAATATCTACTATTTTCCCTTATGTGGAACATATTATGCAAAACTATTCTTTATTTCGAGTCAGAGAACAATTATCTTACATTAAAAACCTTTTTATAGAACTAATTTTATTCAGATGGGCTTTTTAAAACTATATACTTTTCATATTAATATGGAATTTTGGGAAATGTCTTACAATATTTCTCTTATGTATTAAAATATTATAAGTATATTAATGACTAATACATATTTTCAAGATTGAATTACATATGTTGACCAGTGTTTATAGTCTTTCAGTGTTCTTCTTCGATTGCAAAGATACTTGTATTTTCTTAGATTCCATACTCATTCTTAGAACTAGCTCCAATACCTATATTTATTTCAACTATACTAAATCATGGAATAATTAACAGTAACATTTTTCTAAATAGTAAAAAGAGAAATAACATTGAAAATTATAATGGTCATTGGTCTTATTTTTTTATCCAGCACCATAATTTATTCAACAATAATTATGCCACATTATCATTAAGTTTCCACTTGCATGTTTATAGGTTTAGAAATAGTATTATGCAAATTTTATATTATTCAAATTTGTCTCATAATAAAAATAAAATGAATTTATTTTGGGAATTGTAAGAAAGTAAGTATAAGAATATATGAATATATCAATGTTAAAATATATTAAGTATTTTTATTTGAAGATTTAAATATTTTAAAATCGGGAAAATAGGGCTCAGTCAGTTAACTGCTGCCTTCTGCTCAGGTCAAAATCCCAGGGTCCTCTGATGGAGCCCCCTGGCAGGCCCCCTGCTCAGCAGGGTGTCTGTTTCTCCCTATCCCACTGCCCCTCCCCCCTCTCAGGCTAGCTCTCTCTCTGTTTCTCTCTCTCTTACTCACTCTCTCTCAAATAATAAATAAAATATTCTAAAAAAAAATCTTTAAGAAATAAATAAAAAGTGGGAAAGTACTATCATAAACACCTGTATCGTGTGTGTATACGGACATACACAGTCAGATTTTGGATTTATTCTTTTTTTAAAATTATGATTTTATTTTTGTGGATCCTTTTTAAATTCACTGCATAAATACAGTAAAAGTACAGACATCTCATGTATATACCTTGCACTCTTATAGGCACAGCTTCTCCCACTATCAAGGAAAAGTGTAATGCATTTGTTACAATTCATAAACCTAATCTGACACATCATACACAAACACAAGAGCTCACATGATTGTTTATGTTTGGTGTTTCACATTCTTTGGTTTGGACAAATATACAATCACATGTATCCATCCTTGTGGTATTATACGGAGTGTTTTCACTTCCCTAAAAAATTCAATGCTCTCTACCTATTCATTTCCCCCTCCCATTCAACCCCTAGCAATCCCAGATCTTTTTACTATCTCATAGTTTTGCTTTTTCCAAAAGATCATACATTTGGAATCCTACAGTATGTAGAATTTTTAGATTGACTTCTTTCACTTAGTGATATGCATTTAAGTTTCCTGTCGATCTTTTTGATGTAGTTTTAGAACGTAGGTGCGGTTTGGTGGGGTGAGGTCCAGAGCCTATGACCAAGAAAGAATTCTTGAGACATCATTGGTCCAAAATGGTGGTTTTATTAAAGCAAGGGTACAGGACCTATGGGCCTGGAAGAGCTGCTGACCTTGGGGTATCAGGGGTGGCTGATTATATACTTGGGACTTGGGAGGAGTAAAGAAAAAGGAGATTTTCAAAAGAACTTTCATATGGTAAAGAGGACCTACAAGATATGGATGCCTTGCCATTGTCAAGTTAAAGTTGCTTTCCCCCCAGCAGGAGATTAACATTAAGACAGTTGGGAGCTTCCTGGAGGAGAGCCACACACATCACACCAAGGAGTGGGGAGGAGGGCAAGGGGAAGGAGGTTGCAGGATGTCAGCTTGTGCTTTGCCCTCAGCTAGCCTTCTGGTCCTTCATCATTTTCGTGTCTTGATAGCTCATTTCTTTTTAGTGCTCATTAACCCTGCTGTTTTTGATATGTAATTTAATTCCACTATTATCAGACATTCTAGTTTTTAAGAAATGAATCATTTTAAATATATTTAGTCTCAATTTATGGGCCAGATTATTAACCATTTCTATAAATATTCCCCATGCACTTGGAAAGGATGTGGTTTCTGCTGATGATGTTAAGAGAATTCTATCTATATCACTTTGGTCAAGTTGTTTGATAGCATGTCTCAGGTCTATTTTCTCACTGATTTTCTGTCTAACAGCTCCATCAGTTATTGGGAGGGACAAAAGTGTTAAAATTTCTGACTTTACTATGTATTTCTCCATTTTTCCTTGAAATTCTGTCATTCTTCATTTCATATAAATTGAAATTCTGTTTTTAGGCACATAAATGCTTATTTATGTACTCAATGAATGAACTTGTTCATCATTTAGAAACATCACCTTCATCCATAGTAATATTCTTTGTTGGGAAACCTGTTTTGTTCGTTATTAACAGCCACTCTAGTTTTCTCCTGATTGGTATTAGTAGGTTATACATTATTACTTGACCCTTTATCTCTTAATCTTTCTGTGTGTTTCTTACCTCTTATATGTAAGGTAAATTTCTAATGGACAACATATAGTTCAGTCTCGTGTGTGTGTGTGTTCAATCAAGGACCTCTAAAGTGTCAGTCAATATACTTTATATTATAATAAAAATTGAATCACACTGTGTACTCAAAGATATGTGCATTAAGATAAATAAGCCTATTTATACCCCAGTAACTGCATACAACACAAAAAGGCAAAGCAGATGATCTAAACAGAATATTGGATTCTCAGAAGCCACAGTGATATTAAGCCAATCTGAATTATAACTCTATTCTGGTCTTTAAAGTGATTGTACAGGTTGTTCATCAAACCTGCTATTAAAAATATTTAAATATTACTAAATAAATTAAGGTACAGTAGTATACCCTGTAAAGTACAGCACAAGTTAATATTTTGCCATTCATTACCAAACACCAAAGAAAGTGAAAACCACACTTACCAGAGGAAATAGCTGAACCTGCAAATAAGCATCAGTTTCTCATGCTGAGACATTCTCGGGTTCAATTGGAGAAAAATGAAAAGCTACAGGGAACAAGATACGAAAAGCAATTGGAAAACCAGGTGAACTGGATAAGCAAAACTAACATGCTACTACATTTCAAACATCCATCAATGAAAAGCAGGAATTATAGATAAAAATGTTTCCAAACATTAAAAACCCTGAAATGATTAGTTTAAAAGATCGATTATAAATATCCCATTATATCCTTGGGGAAAAATAATTTAACTATGACATGGTTTCAAACATTAACAAACAGAAATAGTGATTTCGTGTTAATTATTTTTTTATCTTATGTTCTGTACCTTAGGTCAATTTCTCAAACAGTAGATCCTTTACTGTCTGATTTAGTTTACATTTGTTAAAAGTAGCTGTCTTTGTGATATGATGGCTATAACTAATAAACCCAGATATTTTAAACTATTACCACTCTAAGCTCAGTATTCTTAACGAAATTCTGCTGCTGAACAAAAAAGAGATATACCATGGCAATTGCAAGAGTCAAGGTGGCCCTGCCCTTCAAATCCAGGATACTGATGAAAGTTCTATTACGGAATTCTCAAGGCAGGCTTGATTTGTCCTCTAAATTCTATCATAATCTAACGCTAAAATAGCCAATCATTTCAGGCATGAAGATTTTTTATACACTTCAAATAATTTTATGGATATCCACAAAATTTATGAGAGTTGAACTTTTGGTATCAAAAGCAAAATAAACAAATAAAATTATAAATAAATAACATAATGACAAAGGTTTCCATAAATTCAACATCACTTTTACATAAATTTATTGTGTGTGTGTGTGTGTGTGCGCGCATGAGTACATATGTGCACGCACGTATTAAGTACATAGACAATGCTTATTTATGTAGGGATCACAAACACCTATTACAAAAACACCAAGACTATGCTCTACTGTCCACAAAAAATTAATGAGTTCAAGTACTACAGCATAGGACAACAAAAGAGTTTCAGAGGTAGAAATCATGACAAAGCAGAATAAGTAAAAGAACTGAGTATATTTAGAGTAGAAAAAAGAATGCATACCAATACTTTTAATTTTACTTTAAATGAATAAAAAGAATTATTGTAGTTAAAGATGTATTTATACTTAATAAATAAATATGCATTTTTCATATTATTTTAGGAAGCAGTTATAAGCTTTAAGGTATATTTTAGTCTCAACTATAAAACATAAAACACTTTATTTTAAAAATGAGCTCATATGTAATATAGATAATGGTTTGGGGATACATGTAAGCACACCAAATAGAATCCATTATCAGAATAACGTGGACTATGTTTAATCTCAAAGTAGAAGGATAAACAATATTTTCTAACTAGAAGAGAATATTATACTAAAATATGCAACAAATTTTATAAAGTGGTCTCATGTTGGGGTCTACCATATTCCATGCTATTAATATTATAAGCAAATTAAGTACCTGGGGAAAATCATGGAATTCAGTGGAAGAAAAAAAAGGGAAAAAAGCAATACAAAACATTATGAAACGTTCAACATTCTGATATGTTCTGATATATATTTCTTTAAGTTAAGAAAATATAGGTTGGAAAAGCATTTGTATAGTAAATGTGTATGCATATATTCACTCTGCCTCTGTGATAAGGACAAATTGAAAACAAATTAACAACATCAAGAGAATGGACAAGTAAACTGCAATGCATTGTATAATGAAATACTACAGCAATAAGAATAAATTTGTATGCCATATATCAGCATAAAAAAGGCTCACACATATTACTGATTTCAAAAAATAAGTTTCAGAAGTATATACTATGAGAGACGCGAGCTCAGCCATAATACTTAAAACATTTAAAACAGAGCTATAGGTTTTTACATATGCCTATGATAAAGCAAAGCTGAAAATGCATGTATGGGGATGATCACTGGTGTCGGGGTGTGAGGAGTAAGAAAAGATAAAAAAGGACAAACTCAGTTATTTAAGTAAATGTTTTGTTTCTTGAGCTAGTTTGTGTAAATCCACATGTTCATTATCTCACATGCACATGCACAGAGGAAAGTATAAGTTATGGAAAAGAGAAAATAACCCTCAAATTTCAATAAATATTATGTGAACTTTAGGCCAAAATATATATTCCATATAATGTAAATAGAGTAATCTTGTATACTAATTTTAGAAATTTTATAAAAACCAGGAATTTGTGTTTAATTTTTGTGTGTGTGTTTAATTTTTATCAACTACATTTTTTTTTTATTGATTGAGATGTGAGAATTTCATTTGAGAATAGTCTCTAATGTTTGGTGGCCTATCCGTGCTAGCAGAATGACCTCACACAAATGACATGTTTCCACAACTAATTTCTTTACTTTTCAGATGAAGTTGGTAAAAGGAATACTATCCTTATAAATTATTTTGAGGATTGTATAGGATATCTGATGTAAAATATTTAAGAGCGTGCTTAGCACAGAGTAGTGTTTAAAAATTTTTTATGGGGAGAGTGGTTGGCGTGCCTGCCTTCTGCCTAGGATGTGACCCTGGAGACCCGGAATTGAGTCTCGCGTTGGGCCCCCGGCATGGAGCCTGCTTCTCCCTCTGCCTGTGTCTCTGCCTCTCTATTTGTCTCTCTCTCTCTTTGTCTCTCTCATGAATAAATAAATAGAATCTTAAAAAAAATTATTATGATCATATCTTTATTTATTAGGTCAATTGCTGTAATTTAGAAATAGTTTTCCCCAAATTTAAAAATCTTGAAATCCCTGAAATAAATGCTGCATGATATGAAAATAATTTTTTGCATGGTTAGTGGAATCCATGATACTATTCCTTAATACAGGATTTCTTGAACTATAATCATAAATGAGAATATTAAGATTTTTTTAAATTTTATTTTCATTAAATAATACATAGTCGGCACCCTCTACAGCACCAGTTTGTTTTAGGAGGTTATATACAGTAAATAAGTAAGCAAGAAAAATAGAAAAATCTGTCTCTGTTATTACGGACCTTCTATTTTGTGATGAGAAACACATAATACAAAGTAATAATTGTGATTATCTCAGATATTAATAATTAAAATAGGTTGAATGTAAATGAGAACTGAAATGGTGATTGGCGGTTGTTCAAGAAAGCGGTTTTCAAAGAGGTTAACATTTGAGCTGAGACCAGAAGAGAACCAATGCTGTGAAGTTTTGAGGGAAGACTATTCTAGGCCAATGCATGACCAATGCAAATGTCCTGAGGCACGCATATGTGTCGTTGCTATTGTTGTGGATGTTGAGGAATCAGAAAGAATGCCAGCCTGGAGTGTAAAAAGAAGTGTAACAAGAAGTTGGAAGCTAGGCAGACACCAGCTCATGGCAGACAAATGGAAGGAATTTGCATGGTTTTGTTATTTGATTAAAAAAAAATCTTTCAAGTTACAATATGAAAAGGGATAAAAACTGCAGGAAGAACAAAGTGGAAGCTGGAAGAGGAGATTGGTGACTGTCGAGGCAGTAAAGAATGACAACCCTCTTTGCTGCTATGATAATATGGCAATAGAGAGAAGGGGACAGGTTCCAACATGTTTTGTTATTAGAGGTGACAGCATATGCCCATGGAATGCATGTGAGACCTGATGAAGACAGTACTCTTGTTTCTTTGTTTTAATTTTAGCTAAAAGGGTGGATGTATTATTTCTTAGATGGGAAATCTGGGTAGAGGAGAATTAGGTGTGGTGGTTTGGTGGTAAATGGTAACAAACATGCTATCTCTGAACCACACCCACCCAATTAGTACTAGTTTCTCAATTTCTGTGTTGTAAATATAGCCCACCCTGTCATTCCCAACGACTAATGGTCTACCAAGGGGGTCGGATATTCCTGAAAACTTAAAAATTGCCTTTTGCAAGTCAGTATTAGCTGACCCCAGCACACATCTGGAAGCTATTAAGTAGATTGGTAGATGGTATAAATGAAAAGTTCTGTCTTTTTCACTATGAGTTGGAAAAGAAGAATGTGAATTTCAGGGACGATATGTGAGCAGAACATGTATTATTTCTGAATCCCTGGCATATAGATGAGGTTTGAAATCTGGAATGCGATTCAATTATTTTGGAAATGCAAAGAAGTGAGAGAAAGGGTGCAGAGGTCCTCTGCAGCCCGACAGCTGGAGGGAGCACAGAGCAGTAGTAAATCAGAAAGACACACAGGAAACTAGAGAGGTACGAAGAGAATGAGCCACACGAGTCAGACAAATGCAGGTGTGCAAAAGGCTGGTGAAGGGGAGTCATATTTTAATATCAGAGCTAAACTAGATTTCTAAAGTAAAGCAGGTAGATGTCAGGGTTTTTGTTTTGAGATATAATTTACGTTATTGTGTAAGTATAAGGCATATAACCTGTTGTTTTGATACACTTATATGTCACAAAATGTTTACCTGCATGGTGTTACCTAACACCTTATCATGTCATATAATAATCATCTAACTTTTGTGACAAGAACAGTTAAAATATAGTCTCTTAGCAACTGTGAAGTATAGAATACAGTATTTATTGTCTATATTCACTATGCTGCACATTAGATCTCCAATATTTATTTATCAATTAGTTGCAGTGTTTACCCTTAAATAGCTTCCCAATTTCCCCTGATCCTTGTCCCCCATAATCACCATTCTCTGTTTTTATGAGTTTGACTTTTCAAAATTCTATTTTTCTAAAGATTTTATTTATTTATTCATGAAAGACACACAGAGAGGCAGAGACACAGGCAAAGGGAGAAGCAGGCTCCCAGCAGGAAGCTTAGTGTGGGACTCAATCCCGACCCCAGGATCACACCCTGAGCCAAAGGCAGATGCTTAACCACTGAGCCAACCAGGCACCCTGACTTTTCAAAATTCTGTGTATAACTGATGCCATACAATATTTGTATTTATCTTACTTACTCCATTTAGCATATTGCCCTCAAGTTCCATCCATGTTGTCACAAATGGAAGGATTTCCTACTTTCTCATGACTTAATAGTATTCTGGTGTGTGAGTGTGCATGCGTGTGTGTGTGTGTGTGTGTGTAAACATCTTTATTCACTCGCTCATTAATGGACACTTAGGTTGTTTCCATATGATGGCTATTGTGAGTAATATTGCAATAAACATGAGTGTATATCTATTTTTTCAATATCCTGTTTTCATTTCTTTGGATCTATACCCAGAAGTGGAGTTGCTTTTAGTTTTTTAGTATGATTTTTAGCCATTTTACTGAGGATTATGCATTTCTCAATATTGAGAGGCAACTTTGCCTGAAATGTGGCATTGGGAATGGTGAATGCATCCATACAAAAAGTTGAAATTTTAGCAATTTCTTATTGCACGATCTTAGTTAATTTATGGACATTTCAGGGTTATTTTTAAAAAATATTTTATTTATTTATTCATGAGAAACAGAGAGAGAGAGAGAGAGAGGCAGAGACACAGGTAGAGGGAGAAGCAGGCTCCATGCAGGGAGCCCACTGCAGAACTTGATCCCAGGACTCCAGGATCACCGCCTGGGCTAAACTGCTGAGCCCCCAGGGAAGCTCAATGTCAGGATTATTTTTATAAAAAATGAAAATTATACCAGTTCCTTCATAAGGACATTAAATAGGCAGAAAGTCGGTAGTGGTTTAATTGACCTCAATAGCACTTTCAATTATCTTGATGAAATTTACACAATATTCCATGTACCAATAGCTAAATACACATTCTCCTCAAAGTCTCATGGAACATTCAACAAGATAAATCATATCTGAGCAATAAAATATGCCTTCACAAATTTAAATAATAAAAGTAATTAAAACTATGCATATTTGGTATATTCAGTCATATATCAGACATAATTTTTGACCCTGGCTAGGGATTCTATTCCATTCTATTTATTTATGATGTGCAATTATCACTTCAAAAAATTGAGCTTTAGAATGGCTTCATACATTATTTTATATGTCCTCGAATTTTTGACTTGCTGAATTTTTATATGAATTTTGGAATAAAATTCTCAATTTCTACAGAATGATGCATATTAATATCTTAATTCAGATTACATTTTATATAGATCAAATTAAAGAAAACAAAAATTTCACAATCTTGAGTCTTCCTATGAACAAACTCCAATTTCAGTTTTCTTTAATTTCTGCAATATTACTGTGTTTTCTAGGAAATATTCTTTTATATATTCCACCCTATTTATGTCTGGATATTTAGAGTTTTTGAGGTTATCATATATATTTTATTGTATTTTCTAAACTTTGTTAATATATCAATACTAATTTTAATTTTTATTTCAAAATTACATCAAGAAATTTTTAGTTTTATTTTTATCCCATATAATCTTCTGTATATTCTGTTATTGTTTTCTCTAGTCCACAATTTTTTCAACATGATTAATGTAATTTTATTTCTTCTTTCCATCTTCTTCTTTTTGTTTGTTTGTTTTTGTTTTTGTTTTGCTTTATCAGACTGCTTAGAGCCTCCAATACAATGTTTAATAAAAGACTAATGGACATTCTTTCTTTTTTTAAGATTTTATTTATTTATTTATGAGAGACACAGAGAGAGGCAGAGACATAGGTAGAGGGAGAAGCAGGCATCCTGTGGAAAGCTCGATGTGGGACTCGATCCCAGAACCCCGGGACCACGCCCTGAGCCGCAGGCAGATGCTCAACCACTCAGCCACCCAGATGTCTTACTAATGAACATTTTTACACTCAGCTGAGATTACAAGGGAAATTATTTAAATGTATTTGGTGTAGGGTTTTTGTTTTTGTTTTTGTTTTTTAAGTCTTCTTAGATAATTAGTTACATTCTGTCCCTGTTTTGCTAAAAGTCAATATCAATGAATTTTGGTCACCTTTTTTCCCTCTAACTACTGAGATGCTTCTATGGGGTTTCTCTTCTATTTTTGTCTACATGGTGAAATATACTAATTAATTATTAACTGTTCAACCAATTTTGATTTACTAGGGTAAACTCAACTTTATATGGTTTTATTTAATTCTTACTAAATTCTTACTAATGTCCCACCAGTGAATTACTCCACATGCACCTAAGTCTCACCAGTGAATTACTCCAAATATATTGTTTAGTGGAAGTCTCCTAAGATGTAGCAATAACTTACTTATAAGCATTTATTTTCAGTTGTTTTTGAGTTTTCAAAATCTCTCCCTACCATCCTAATTATTTTAATAGAAATTTAAGAGAATTTAAAGTCAAAGATTGCTTAAAATATGTCAGAATATCAGAACATATCAGAATGCATCAGCAACCCGCCTCATTATGAGAAACTCTAATCTTGACTGAATAGTCTCTAATGATGTATGTAATCATGTATTTTAATACAAGACATAATTTTGTATGTCAAGTAAGTTATTTTAATAATGATTTTATATAAGAACATCATAACATATAGGGAACTCAATAACATATCCCTTCAGCATATTGTGTTGAAATCAAATGAGTTAAAACGTTTGGTCTTCTTCCCCTTTCAAGAAAAATTCCAATGGCTTGGCAAAAAGCATGCTTTTTTAACTGCACATTTTGATTTTTTAGGTTCTTTAAAGCATTTTTTTTCCAAATAAAAGGCTTTCTAATAACAAGGTGTGTAAAAATTATGAATTATATTTGCAATCCATTTTTCTTTTCTGAAAGCTCAGAATATAACTAAAAGTGCTAATCAATGATGAAATGATGCAGCACTTACTAATTTGAAATTTCTTTTACATGTAGATCATAACCATAAGGCATTAAATCCAATAATGATTCAGTTATTTAATAACATTGCTATTCCAATCTTGGTCAAAACCATTTCAATAGATTCATTTATAATTAATTTCGGTGTCTGATATACTGCACACAAACATTCAAAAGTCCCATTAAACAAAACACCTAAATTAAAATGCTTTGTATTTGATGCAATAGATTCAAGCTAATAAAATCACACAGATTGTTGATTACCTCATCCTCTAAGATAATAAATCAACCTATGGAATTTTGGTAGTGGCAGTTTTTTTCTCTGCTTTTTATGAGGAAGACTCATGTTCAAACTATGTGAAAGCTAATGCAAAGAGGTGAAGGAACTAGCAGCTTCTGGATCAAAGCATAGTCATGACTTTTATATACTCAGGAATCCTTAATCCATTGACAAAACATATATGTGTTTAAAAAATCATTCTTTCTTCATATATTTATATAATTATATGCAATATATGAATAAATACTGTATACAAATATTATAACATAATATTTTATATATAATATTCTAATGTGTACTTAAAACATTTTAAAGCACTCTATATAACTATGCTAATGAAAATAATATATACCTCTTCACTTTGATATTACAAATAAATACATGCTGAGCCCTTACTTAATATAAGATAAAATTGCATATGCTTTACACGTACTAACTATATCAGTAGTCTTAGAAAATATCTAGGAATATATTAAGTATATCTGGAATTTATGGACAGAAAATTTAGGCACAAAGGTATTAATTAAATTGGTGAAAATGGAGTAACAAGGAAAAGATTTACATTATCTTGAAACAAGTAAAATTTTTTGACAAAGTATATTTTGAAATAGTGACTTCAAGACACTAGATATCAGGGAAAAATAAATAATGGTTTCTGAGAGATGGGAAACAAATGAGGTGAATCCTATAGATGCTCAATCTTACTTCCATAAGAGCATTTCCGAGCAGCAGTGAAGAGAACACAGACGGTATGTAGCTCAGTGTCCTCCCTGGATTAAGTTAATAGAATTCACAGGAGACTATATATCAGAGAGGGAGAGTTCTCTTGAGAAAGAATCCGTGAAATCTGAAAGAACCCGTGAACACTGTTTCTTCCATAAGGAATGCAGGGAACAGGGCATAGGATCCATACACGGCTAGCAATAAATATTACTTCCACTAGCCAGACAGGAAACCTTATAATTTCCAAGGCAATGTGTTAAACACTCAGAAAATCCTTGCCCCACTGCTGCAGAAAAATTAGCCCTGTACTAAACGTATATTGTCCCACCTATTACATCTTTTAAAAAAGGAGCTGAATGCACCAAACTATAACTTCATTTCAGAACAGAGCACAAAAATATTTATAGGCATGTACAAATATTATGTAAGTTAAAATTTAAAATGTCTAGCATCCACCCAAAGATTATCAGACATGAAAAGTTACAGAAAAATACAATCCATTATGCTAAACAAATCATAATAGGCCCATGATCAATACTGATATTTGTATTAGGAGATGAATTAAAAGTTATTGTTTTACATTCCACATGTTCAAGTGTCAAGTACAGGTATGACAATTTTGAAAAATGCACATACACATATATATGTGTGTGTATATAATTATATTATTTACATTATAAATTATTATATGTGATATATACAAACATATGCAAATAGATGTGGAGAACATATATGGAGAATATATTTAACATTTATGTATAGAGAGTGAAAAAATATACATGTCAAATATATAAAAAAATGGAAGGTATATTGTTTTCCCTATTTGAAAATGAGGCAGTATATCCAGAGAACATTAGAATATAGATGTCCCTTAGCAAAAATATTAAATTAGCCTTTTTGTAATTTCTTATGTGTTAGTTTAAGAACTAGGCTATTGAGAGTTTAGGACATATAAAAAATGCATGAATTTTAGAAAGAGGCAAAAATTTAGAAGAAAAGTAGCAATAGTGCTTTAGGGAAAATCTGTATCTTAGAAGTGACTTAAGTGAGTAAAAAAAGATGGCGCAAAAATGTTGCATTTGAGAACTCTACTTATTAGTCTTTGGCATAAAAACTACTAAATGTGCAAGGAGTTGAGTAATAAAAGTCAGTAACATTGATTTCAATGTTTTTTGCTTTTACATTTTTTTCAAAAATGCTTGCACATCTGCATAAAAACAGCACCCTTAAAATGCTTAAAATATTGTTATATTTCCTAAAAGTATATTAAAGACTTATTTCCCTTTAGCAAGAAATACATACCCACATGATTTCTGAAGGAAGACCTTTCTGCCAAAGTCAAAGTGTAGTTCAAAGCAAAGACTAAGTTTCTAAAGTGCTAGGGCTTTGCATGCTTAGAAGTCTCACTATACCTCAGTTGCATCCAGACTTTCAATGAGTTTCACCTCCAGTGACAATGAGTAATAGGAGAAAAAAATCCATTTCTTTAGCTACCTCATGGCAGCATTAAGTTAATACTCTGTATTAAAGTGGCAGCTAAGAATTTATAAGCATGGCTACCAGTGGAGTGCTGTGCACTGGCGTAGATGATAGGCTAGTGGAAACCACTGTTGATATAATATCTTGTAATGCTATGATGTTGATGATTTGAGAGAATACATTATTAAGGAAATATCGTGCTGATTACTTGCCTTTCTAATATATCATTAATCTGATGCCACTGCTAAGATGTATAAGTGTAATTTATAACCCAAAAGTGAAAGGTGAAAGCAAGACTTTCCATCTAAATAATCTTTTAAAGGATTCATTTTTGAAAATATTCTAAGTACTTAGGAGAAGGTTGGGTGAGTTAAGATTATTTAAAGATGAAGGTGATATATTGAAGTCAGATGACAGGTATAATGGAAAGATTTGGTGGAATCACTGTTCGTTTTCATTGTGAGGAAATCCAAGCCTGCCCCGACAGGAATTTTTGGTTTAATCAAGGATCTTGTCTCACTAATGGTAGGCTAATTTAAGACATGTGGCAAGTGCCCTAGTTTTAAAAGCATTTTGACGTGTTTTAACTTCTGTTTTGACCATATTACTTAATGAGATAGTTGAGGAAAGAATTTAAGGCTTTTTAAATAATTAAGCAGTCAGATATTAAAATCTACTTATCTCATAGAACTGCAGTAGCACAGTAGGAGGATAGGATGATGCTTATCCAAGATTCTAATCTCTCTTATGTCAATAATAAACGATGATTTTAATCAACTTGCCTTTCCTGACATTAGTTTTCTTCATCTATAAAATAGTTTGATTTAAATAAAGTAATCATGATTATAGTTGAATTTGATTTAAAGAACTTTCTTTAGAGAAAAAAACAATTATTCAGATGCATTCTTTTTTTAAAAACTAACAGGAAAAAAACTCCATATACTTGATATTTTACAAGAAATAATTTCATATGTGGAAATATAAAGCCAGTTTCTATTTTTTTCTAATTTTGTAAATATGTAAGCAGATTGTTTAATAATGTATTTCAAACAATATGTTTTGTTTATCATAGGATTAAAACAAAACACTAAAAGGGCCCTTAGAAACACATTTCTTCATGAATATAACCTCTAGTGAATTTGTCCACCAGCTCTATAGAAAAGTCTAGACAGGTCTTTAATTAATCGTGGATAAAGAACACTCCTTCCTCATGTCTGAAAGCCTCAAATATAAAACATTATTGAATATTTTCAGAAATAAGACATCTTGTTATGTGTTGATTGTAAGAAGTTTAATTTGCTATTTAGGGATACAGATTAAAAAATACGTTTAGATATTATTCTAAAATGCAGTCAACTTCGTCACCCAGTCAGAAAGATTTCATGCAGTTCTGTTTTCTAAAAAAATAACTCTTTCTCAGGGTGTTTTCCAAAAGACTTACTTCAGTTTTGAATTAGGCTAAAAGGAACAATTCCTTTGTAGAATTCACTAATGCTTTGCTTATTTAAATAACATTCATAACTGAAGAAAGAGAAGAAAAAGGGAAAATATCACCTAATAGAATTAGTAGGAAAGCAAGGCACAATGCTAATTTGATTTTCTTATATGCAAATTTTTGTTTTGCTATTTGCCTCCAGATTTACTGGCATTTAACTGATATACAAAGGATTATGCATTTTTAATATATACAGCTTGATGAGTTTGGACGTGTGCACCCACCTGTGATACCATCACCTAAAGAAGGCAATGGGCCTATCCAACATCTCCCAAAATCTAAGTTCCTTCGTTTTTGTTTCTTTCTTAGTGTTTTTTGGTTCTTTTTGTTTCCTTTTGTTTTGTGGTAAAAACAATATGAAATCAACCCTCTTAACAAACTTTGAAGTATACAATACCATATTATTTATAGTCACTATGTTATACAACAACATACGTATAGAATTTATTCATCTATTGTAACTGAAATGTTGTACCCACTGATCAACTCTCCACTTCCCACAACCCCAGGGCCCTGGCAACCACAATTGTGTCCTCTGCTTCTACAAGGTTAATATTTTAGATACGTTATATAAGTGGAATCGCATAGTAATTATCTTTTCTGTAAATGGCTTATTTCACTTAGCATAATGTCCTTCAGGTCCATCCATATTGTCACAAATAGTAGGATTTCTTTCTTGTTAAAAGCTGAATAATACTTGATTATATACATATACCACATTTCTTTATCCATTAATCTGTTAATAGGTATTTAGGTTATTTCCATATCTTGACTATTGTAAATAATGCTGCTATAAACATGGGAATACAGATATCTCTTCAAGATCCTGGTTCTTTTGTATATATACTCAGAAGTGGGTTTGCTGGATTATACAATAGTTCCATTTTTAATCTTTTAAGGGAAACTCCATACTGTTTCTCCATAGTTGTGTCACTATTTGAAATTCCCACTAACAGAGTACAAGGGTTCTGATCTTTTCAGATCTCAGCAACGTTTTATCTTTTAATTTTTTTTGATGACAGCCTTCCTGACAGGTGTGAAGTCATATCTCATTGTAGTCTTGATTTGTATTTCACTTATAATTGTTGATGTTCAGCATCTTTTAATATGACCTTTGGCCATTTGAAGGTCTTCTTTAGAGTAATGTCTATTCAAGTTCTTTGTTGATATTTTAATTGGGTTATTTGATTTTTTTTATTTTTTTTTATTTTTTATTTTTTTGCTATTGAGTTGTATAAGTTTCTTACATATTTTGGATATTACCTCTGATGAGATGTGTGGTTTACAAATATATTCTCTCATTCTGTAAGTTATCTTTTCATACAGAATGAAAATACCTTTTATTAAGATATGATACTAAGAAAACTTTTTTTCCCAGTAGACACGGTATTGTGCTCATTAATGTGTGAGGTAGATGGTAGGTCCTTTTTACAGTTATTAAGCAACACATACACTTGAAATCCTTTGTAATTTTGCTTTATCTTAAAATTTAAATGTTTATCGGAGGTGATGAAACCAATGAAGAAAATTCCTGTCATTATCAGGTGGCTGATTCTTAACCATTACTATACATGTTTCCTAAAAACATAATTTGGTTGTAGAGAAAGCAGTTGAGCTGCAATAGCAAATCCTTGTTGTGGTTGACTCTAGGGGATATATTGAGTCTTTTGATAAAAGAAGCTTCATGTTTCTTGAAAATGCATCTGAGTTTGCTCTTTTAGGCTTGTGTTTATATTATATAATTGAACCGATATGCTGTTGTTATTAAATAATTAGCAGAGAAGCAGTTATTGAGGGGTCGATCCTTATATCCAAGTTACATCTATTGGAATAGCACAGCATTTTAAATGTCATTCATTAAACTGAATGGAGTGAGACAATATTAATATAAGAAAGAAAAAAACTACAACAAATCAAACTACAGCACAAAGTAAAAGTAAATGAATTTATCTTTTTTAACTGCTTTTCTAATTGCTACAGATTCTTAGGGCTGGTTTAAATCCCTGTACATAATACTTCCATTCCATGACCCCCAGGACTATCTGTACCTTCTCTAATGCTTGTTGTCACTTTAAAAATGTAGACTTTAAATTCAGTTATCGTAGGTTCAAACTAAGCACTCTTTCTTTCTTTGAATACTTATGAGAAATAGAGAACTGAGTTTCATGAATTCTTTACTCTTATCCTTCATAGACTGACCACTCCCCTCAACTTTGTGATCATGAGATCATGTAATTAATTTATATGAAAAGAATTATATGAAACTTTTTCTCTTCCACATTATTTTAATGAAAAGAAATTGGTTTAACAAGGACTGATGATTTTCAATATTATACAAAAAAGATTAAAAAATAACCTAAATGTCTCCCACTATTCAATCAGTTTTCTATTTGAATCCCATTCTATTCAGGCCCTCTGTGGATTGGATCATGGCCACCCACATTGGTGAAGGTGATCTGCTTCCTCAAATGACTGATTCAAATGCTAACCTCTCCAGAAATATCCTCACAGACACCCAGAAATAATGCTTAACTCAATTTCTGGTCATCCTGTGATCCATTCAAGTTGACACACAAGTTTATCACAAAAATTAAATCTCTTAATGTATGATGGAGCCATTCCACCTTTAAGCTTATAGTCCAATAGAAAAGAAATCACATGCCCATACAATTTTATACATGAATATTTGTAGCAGTTGTGTTTGCAGAAATAAGTCAAGAAATAACTCAATATGCATTAATCAATAAAAAAGTAAATTGTGGTATATACAAACAATAACATACAATGCAGAAAAAAGGAATTAATCATTGAAACATACAATAGTCTAAATAATTATGATTAGTGAAGAAAAGACAGGCCAAGAAAGGGTGTATACAATGTGATTTCATTTATAGGAAACATTTCAAATTGAAAACTAATTTATAGTGACAAATAACAGATCAGAGATTTTCTAGGAGGGGAGTTTGGGGAAAGATGGAGAAGAAAATTCATAAAAGGCCACATGGAAGTATTTGACGGTGATAGCTATGTTCACATTCTTGTGACAGATTAACAAGTATTTCACATGAATTTATGGAATTGCGTTTCACGGATACATACAGTTTATTGTCTGTTAATCATACCGCAAAAAAGATTTTACAAATTAGCATTAATTTATACTTCTTCCATACATTCTTCCAGATAAAGGGGAAATTTCTGCCCATAAGTTCAAGTTTTGCTTGCTAACAGAATTTTCCGTGTTACTGTGTTTCAGAGCCATGACCAGGTAAAGTTATAATTCTCTAGCTTCTCACTTTCATGTGTAGAATCATTGGCAAACCAGGAAAAAAAATACCTTCTTCCAGAGTCAATTGGTCAAGTGATCTCCCTTTGATGCTATAGGTATGAGTTCAGGGATAGGGTTTAATATAATAGACATGGTTACCATAATGACCTAAAGACTTTCCTTGTACTTCTGTCCTTCAGAACTAACTAAAATCTGAACTACCTTGTGTTACTACTACACATGTCCACATCAGTTCCATGATAGGCAACTCAGGTGGCACAGCTTCTTGGTACCCCTTGATAAAGGGTTCCATTTCTACCAGAGATCAATAATCATCTGGGAACCATGTTTTCATGAGATAATAGATATTTGCAGGTATTTGTGTATATTCAATTATCTGTACATGTGTTTGCTGGAAAACATATACAAGCCTGATCTTTAGAAGGGCTCTCTTACAGAATGGCACTAGCCTATCCAGAGTGTTTCTGTAAACTGTGAATATTTTATTTCCTTCTGGGAGTCTGAAATTTTGATGGAAAGTCTTTACATGCACAGTACTCAGTAAAACCCAGGGAATTGAGTCTCAACAGGGAAATATAGCACACATGTATTGATGCATACTGTTGATTAAAACAAAACAAAACAGGTTCTTTATGAGCCTACCAAGGGGTGTGAGAAAGCATAGGACTCCTATACATGGATTTTTCCAGACCCCAACTGACTCCACCTCTACCTTGTCCCTTACTGGTCCATTGGCATATCCTTACTGTGGCATCATAATAGATCTTACTTGTGAGTACAAATATATACCGAATAGTATGAGTCCATGTTTTGAAGCATGAAACATGTGGGTGGTCTTGAGAATCCTGACGTAGCAAATCAATGATAGAGAATCTCATGAACTCATCAAAGCCTCCCGATAGAATCAGTATCTGCCACAGACCCTTCATTCCTATAATCACCATTTTCTTAGGTGAATCAAGCAGCCCAAATGGCACATAAGCTTGTAAGGCAGTCAGGGACAGTTTGAGAGTCTTCTCTTGCCTTGGACCCAAACAAAACTGACAGTCATAGACTATCAGTAAGGAATTTTAACTTCACAGCCAAATATATTTAAAATGTGTAGTTCTGAGAGATCATGGGTGGCTTAGTTGGTTAAGCATCTCACTCTTGATTTTAGCTCGGGTCATGACCTCAGCGTCATGAGATCAAGCCCATTGTTGTGCTCCCTGCTGAGGTGGAGCCTGCTTAAGATTCTCTCTCTACCTCTTCCTCTGCCTCACCCCAACTCATGTATGCACACACACACTCTCTCTCTTTTTCTCTCTCACTCTCTCTCTCAAAAAAAAGTAAAGTTCTAAGGAGACCACAAGAAAACTGCTTCAGTTTTCAGAAAACTCTCAAGCTCCCACTATCTCTTTCACTCATCCTGTAATAACAAAGTGAGTATTTCGCAAATGCTCACCAAGAAGCTGCTGGGAATCCCATGCCTGCAGAAGAGTCTGCCTGTAATTTCACACAGAGAACAATGACCTCTCTTTTTTCTATACCTTCCAAATATCATGTGTTTCTTGTGTTGGCAAAAAGTGACCTGGAACATGTAGAGAAGGAGATTCTGAGAGGTGAAGTCCCAGCTCATTTTCTGAAATGCAACAGAAAACAGAGGAGTGTAGTATGAATAAGGCCAAGTTGCAATAGATAATTCAGCAGTGGTAAATAATAACGTTCAAATATACAGAGTTTTTTGTTTTGGTTTTATGCGAGTCTGATAATCCTTCTTGTAACCAAATTAATTATAAATTTTAAAAGTTTAAACTTCAAGTGTGATTAAGATTTGCAAATACAACTGTTTATTAATAGTGAAAAATACAATAACTTAATGTTTTCCTTTTTCCAAAGTAAAAACTTAGGACAATCTCATCTATAATTAAGAAATATGTGAGTATTTCTCCATGCTAGTATTGGTTTATAGCATGTTGATTTTGCTAGATTACAAAAATAGAAGACTCTTACATAAGAAAAGGAGTAACTGAATTAGATGGCTTGAGACCAACATTAAAACAGAGGTTCTCTCAGAATCGAAGTCCAGGAATGCGCATATTAAAGAAAAATTATTATTTCAACTGAGTCCTAGAAGGGAAGATATGTCTGCCTAGGTAGACAGAAAAACGTAATGCTTTGATAATTGTTCTGTTATTTTTTACATAATACTGTCTTAGTTATTATTCTAAAAAAATGTTTTTCTACAGAACTTGAAAGTAGGAGGTTAAGATTTTTTCAAGCTTTCTCCTCTTGTCAGATGAAAAGAACAGCCATCCTATCAGCTGATACCATTAGCGCATGTTGAATTCAGCATCATTTTCCAAGAACATCCTCCTTGTTGCAAATAGGGGATAAGAATTCAATGGAAAAATAGATCACAAAAGACAAAGCAAAACACAGCCATTGAACCCAATTTTACTCTTTAATAAAAAAGTAAAGAAGGAACATTATCAAAATTACTTTAGCTAAGACACTTTGTTATCAAAATTCCTTCAGTTGGGATATTCAGTTATAGGTTATGTATTAAGAGCATAAACAGGGGATCCCTGGGTGGTGCAGCGGTTTAGCGCCTGCCTTTGGCCCAGGGCGCGATCCTGGAGACCCGGGATCGAATCCCACGTCGGGCTCCCGGTGCATGGAGCCTGCTTCTCCCTCTGCCTGTGTCTCTGCCTCTCTCTCTCTCTCTTTCTGTATGACTATCATAAATAAATAAAAATTAAAAAAAAATAAAATATTAAAAAAAGAGCATAAACAGACTAGAAGTACTTATTTTTCCAGTTTTGGAACAACATGCATCTTTTCATTTTTTGATAAATTGTAGAGATCATAAGACAATGGCTGAAACATGTTATATGAAGGAAGATATGGGGGATATTCTAGATGTGTTCAAGGAGGTATTCAAATGTGTTATTAATCTGAAAATCAAATGGTTCCTTCCCAATATTTTAAAGATATTTGTGGGTTAAAATCACTTAAAAATAATAACCATGGTTTTCATAAAAGGAGATAAAATTAAACCATTTCAGTTGCATAAAAGGATATTTCATTTTATATGATAATTTTTAAAGGTTAATATAGCACAAGAGGATGGAAAAGTGATATAATAGTTTCAAATTAAAAGTTTTGTTCTTTCTGGAAAAATAAGAATTCTTGAAGCACCATTGTCCTCATTATCTTAAATTATTTGACACATGTATGCATGTTATACAATGCAAATTCATCGTGAGGGAAATTTTCTTGGCTCTCAACTTATAATTTTTCTATAAGTGCTCTCACTGTATTCTGTATATCTTTACCTCTTATAACCTTTGTGTCAAAAAGAGCCATTAGAACATTTATTTTCATTAAGTTATATTCACTTTCTCTTTTACATCATGCCCCACATACCTAGAGATCTTGAAAATAATGAACAAAGAAAAAGAATCACATCTGCAGTTATCTAAATACATTATTTGTACCATGTCTTATAAATGAAGTCAAAGCTGCCTTGTAGATCAACTCAAAAGTTTTGAATTTGAAAGAAACATATGAATTTAATTGAGATCTAGCTGTTTAAACAAGTATTTTCTTTGAAAATATGATTATACTACATTAAGAAATCAAATAATTTTAGTTTAATTCCATTTTTTTTCTCTGATATAAACTCCTCTTCTAGCTCCATAAGAAGTTGTTTGGAATACAAATTCTTGACAATAAAGGATACAATGATATATGTGAATTGGGATCTTTTGTTGAGTCTTCATCTTTGTAATGGTTTTTGAATTTCTTTGGAATCCAAGTAGGTACATTTTATTTGAGATGTTCAGCACATCAGCATTTATGTGATCTGAGCCCTTACCCAGGCTTTTTCCTGTCCCTATTAAAAGGGAAAAGCATATAGTCATTACTTTTGGATTTCATTTTAAGGCAAGAAGCCTAAAGAAGCATCCCAGTCTGAAAAGTAAGGATAGAACCAAAGTGTGAGAGCCAGAAGCAAATTAGATGGTTCTACATCAGGGCTGGAAAAACTAAGCAAAAACCACATGCAGAAGTGAACAATAAAGCAGAGAACAGAGAGAAGAGTCAGGAGAAAAAAATTCCTCAGCAGTTAGGACAGTAACTCTCAAGCTTTCAAGCATGGTGGTGTTGATGGTTCAGCCAAGTAAGTGGTGGCTGGAGATATATGAAAGCTGGAGCTTCTGATAACATGCTGCTAGTAACAGCATTCCTGAGCATTTGTTTGCCCCCAGCTATATTAAGTTTCTTGTACTACCAGACACTATGCCAAATAATGAAAAATATGAGCAAATATTTAGATTAAAAAATCTCATAAGGTAGGTGTTAACTATGTTTTTTACCAATTAAGAATTTTGAGAATTCACTTTCAGAAGAAAGCAACTAAGGAGTCAAGCAAATATACTACATTGAAACAACAACAAATGGCTGTTAATGCAATACATCTTTTACACAACAAAACACTGAATGAACCCTAAAACGTTTTTTTTTGTTGTTGTTCATTTTTACATAGAAATACACCTTTATTTTTTCCAGCTTTATTGATGTACGATTAACATATAAAAATTACATAATTTAGATTGTATGATGTGATGATTTCATATCTGGATGCATTTTGGTGTGATTGTCACAACCAAGTTAATTAACACATCCATCACTTCACATAGTTACTATGTTGTGTGTGTGTATTTGTGTGGTGAGAACACTTCATATTTTTTTTCAGCATCTTCAATTCCTTTAATTTCTGTCCCCAGCAATCACCAACCAAGCAGGCAGAATCTTTCATTCAATGTGTGCTGTACCCATTCTACGTGGATCAGACATACCTGAAGCAGGAAGGGAATTTCACACTCATAGCCAAAAAGATCTCACTAGCCTTCGAGGATGGGTGTCAAGGGACATAATGTGGTTGTACAGTGTCCTAAAATTTGGCCAAGTTAACCATAAGTGTGATAAACACAACCTGCGGGGCCCATGGACACACCAGGGTGGTATGTGGCACTAACGGTCTTATAGCAGCAGCTCCCTGGAAGCCACATGGAAGGTTATCAGCTGCCTGCTGTGCCTCAGAGGGCAGAGGCCACCCCTGTGGTCCCAGAGTCTATCACAGGAGAGTGTGATCAACCCGACCTGGGTGAATGTTCTAGATGTTTATGCAAGTTTCCTCTTGTAAACTCTTCAGTCTGAAGCACCATTTGTCTCACCCAGGTTTTGTTTGACACATAGTAGAAGCTGAAATATATATTTGTTGAAAAGAATATATATTTGATGAATGAAGATATGTCATATTCACTTCCAAGAGTCACCATATATAAATAGCATTGACAAAAAAAAAAAAAGCCAGATCAGAGCAAATGGAAAGAATATCAAAGAATGAGAGGATATTCCCCCTGAAGAGAGCACTACTCTGGGGATGGGAACATGAGAGCTTTCTACAAAGCAAAGAAAGGGAGAGAAGTTAACATTTGTTGTGTATAAAGTGCTATGCACACAATGAATGAGATTTAATCTTCTCAAACTATCTGCGGTGTGTGTAGTGTTCTCTCCTTTGGAGAGGAGGAAACGGGTTTCTACCATGCCAGCTACTTCTGAGCAGAGGGAGGGAAGGGGGAGGGTGCAAAGGAGTTCCAAGTGGCCCCTTGTGGGGGAGACTGCGACTCTCTCAAGGGGCTCTGCCGGTGATGGGCTGATGGGCAACGGCTTCGCGGGGCGTGTGCTCTTTCCCCACATCTCCCCTGCGAGGTGCGCTACTCATGCTCCTGTACTCGTCCCAGAAGATCTTCACGGGCCTCATCCCCTACGACCAGAGCGGTTTCGTCAAGGCCATCCGGCAGGTCATCACCACGCGCAAACAGGCAGTGGGCCCTGGTGGTGTCGGGGGCCGGGCCCAGATCGTCAACAACAAGCTCCTAGCGTGGAGTGGAGTCATGGAGTGGCAGGAGCCCAGGCCTGAGCCCAACAGTGGGTCCAAGAGGTGGCTGCCATCGCATGTCTACGTGAACCAAGGGGAGATCCTGAGGACTGAGCAGTGGCCAAGGAAGCTGTACATGCAGCTCATCCCACAGCAGCTGCTGACCACCCTGTACCACAGTTTCGGAACTCGCGCCTGGTCCAGTTCCACTTCCCCAAGGACCTGGAGACGCTGAACAGCCTGTGCCGGATGGTGGACAATGGCTTTGCCAGCTGCGTGCACTTTTCCTACAAGGCATCGTGCGAGGTGCGCGTGCTCATGCTCCTGTACTCGGAGAAGAAGATCTTCATCGGCCTCATCCCCCATGACCAGAGCAACTTCGTCAACGGCATCCGGCGTGTCCCCGCCAACCAGCAGCAGGTCCTGCAGCGGAACCTGGAGCAGGAGCAGGAGCAGGAGCAGGAGCAGCGCGGGGTGGGGGGGTGGTGGCCACCCCCAGGCTGGGCCCCTCCAGGAGGCACAGACGAGGCCCCCGCCAAAACTGGAAGTGATGAAGCTGTGGTTTCCAGGCTGGGATTGGAGGGCCCATGGGGTGCTGGGAGGCCCTGTCCAGGTCCTCCCACTCTCCTCCTGCCCCCAGGTCAGATGCTTCTGAGCAGGGGCCCCTGGGGATGGCTACTGCCCAGTGAGATGGAGGACAGCGTCCGGAGAGGTCTCCGCGGATGGTCCCCACCCCTGTACGTTTCCCCAATAAAGTCTTTTAAAAGCCAAAAAAAAAAAAAAAAAAATTCTCAGCAAGTTTCAAGTATAAGATATGCAATTATTAACTATGATCACCAAACTATACCTTAGATCCTGGAAATTATTCATCCTACAACGTAAAGTTTGGACTCTTTGACCTGAAGAGTTCTACATCCTGCAGTTTCATCACATATATACAACTTAACACAACACACACACACACACACACACACATAAATACTGACAAAATTTAACTGCCTCAAATATATTTTTCAAACTTTATGCAAATTATGTGGATTCTGATAGTCAACTGTTTTGCAGAAGAAATTATTGAAGTAGATTAGGCTGCCAAAAGAAAAGCAGAGAATTCAAATATAGGTAAAGAAGAGAGGGAGAAAAGAGAAGGAAAATATGAAGGGAGAAAAAGAAGGAGAGAAGGAGGGAGGAAGAAAATAAGGTTTGAGGATGCAAGAACAAGACACAAGAGATAAAGGAATTTGCCGTATAGTGCTTTGAGAGACTACTATATGCTAAAAACTTTACACATATATGATCCAATCTCAAAACAATCTAGCAAAGCAAATTTGCACTTCCTATATTTTTAAATGAAGATAATGCAGTGAGAGGAGAGATTTACTCCAGGTCAAACAGAAAGTAAAAACGCTTGATTCCAGTTTGGCTCTTGTGCTTCCAAAGCACCTGCCCTTTGCCACATGGAGCACTCTCAAGGGACTTTCCAGACACCTTCCTTTATTTTTTAACCGCTTCTGTTCCCTGACCTTATAGATTTGATGGTATTGATCACTTTCCCTCCCAGCCTATGAAAACGTAATTCAGATGGATCTCTTTTTGTTTCTCAATATTGGGAGAGAAAATTTTTAAAAGAAAGAGGGAGAGGGAGGGAGGGAGGAAGGAGAGAAGGAAGGAAGGAAGGAAGGAAGGAAGGAAGGAAGGAAGGAAGGAAGGAAGGAAGGAGAGAGAGAGAGACAATTCATAAGCCTTTGCTATCGTGGAGGGAACTGGTATAAAATGATATAAAAATAACAATATAATCTTAATAAAAGAAGAAAGAAAAGGCATTTAAGAAGAAAACACATAATTTCTGGGGTCTGTAGAATAGGAGTCTAAACTATAAAGGGGAATACACTGACTAGCACCAAATATGCAACTAACAGAAGTACCATTAATCATCTTTTTTAAAATCCTCTTGTGGATCAATATTTTAAATTAATACAGCTCTCTCTGCAACAACAATTGAGCTCTGGATATTTGCCCTCAGTGAGGTAAAACCACCAAATGCCTTGCTTCCCCTCAGATGTCTAGCCCACATTCTTAGGTCCTGTCCTCTTCCGGACTTTCTATCTAAGCTATTCACATAAAGTTTAATACCCACATTACTGTCTGCTTTTGCTAGTCAAAAATTGGTCCAATATCCCACCACAAACTTATAGGCCTGGGTTCTAAAAATAAACCAAATTTATGACTATTGTTATTCTCTTAAATGTTATTCAGTGTTGAAAATGAGTGTTAATTTGAAGTGGGTTTAAGAATCACGTTATATGTTTGTGAAGAGTTCTTGAGAGAAGATTAAGTAGAGAGCAAGAAGAGATTGTTTAGGCTGGGAAGTGGGATTCCCTTCCAGTAGGCCCAGAGTATTATGAAAGTCAGGAGAGAATCCTTTTTCTCTTTCTTCCTTGATATAGCTTACCAAACCTTTTCAATTAATCATTCTTCTTAAGAGTGTACTTTTGAGTTTCATCCCTTGTTTGTAAATGTTTTTGTTATTTCATTAATTTTGATAACTATTTAGAGATACTTCCTACCTAGTAATATTTGCAGATCATTGTATTTTTCTTTCTAGGCTCTTAAATCAAAGTCTTATTTTCTTTAATTTTGTTACTTTTTTGTAATGTTTCATAGTATATTAATAAATATTTTATCATAAATAGAGCTATACATTCAGTCTAAAAGGCCATTTAATTTCTTCCTACACATTTAGATGCATAATGTTTTCAGTATCATTCCATTAAAAAACATTAATTCCCATTCTACCTGATTTTTAAAACCATTTTATACTTAGAGGTGACATTTTTTAGTATCAACTGGATAGATATACTCTTGCTTAAATAATTTTTAATTGTTTATTTCTGATGTAATTGTGTGTATGATAGCTTCTTTCTTATAAATTCTTCTAATTTTGTAATAGATTCTAAGACTTAAAAACAGACATAACTTGTAAATATTTTTGTGTTCTAAAATGATTATTTTGAGGGTTCTCTATAGTATGTGTATAAAAATACTAAGAAAATGCTATGTGACACAAAACTGGTTTTGCAAGACACTGCATGTATGAATAATCACACTGGCCTTGACACTATAAAATGAGTTCTTGTGAATATGTATATTATAGATATTAATATTACAAGTATTATTGCACATAGACCCCACATACAAGAATACATATAACAACATTATTCAGAGGTGAGGGAAAATGGGTAACTAATCAAATGTTCATCAATAAAATAAAATATTAACACATTACAGTATATCACAAAAGAGGCTAAATAACAAAGTATAGTTTATATAGTACATTATAATTGGATTTCAGAAAAAAATAAATGAGTAAATTTTTTTAAACATGACATATGCAAGATGAATAAATCTGTAAAACAAGAAATGAACACAATATATAATTAAGGGATACATACATTTGTAAAAACTTTGTAAATGAAGAGCCTGATAAAAACAAAATCAAGCTAAAGTTTATCAATACTTGGGAGGCAGGAGTTGGAATTAGGAAGGAAACCATGGATTCAAGAGTTGTAGAAACTTTATCATACTTTGACTTCTTGTTTATATGCTCTTGCTTAATTATTATTATTTTTAAACTACTAAGATGTTACAAATATTCCTTTATATTTATAAATCCTATAGAACTAAAATTTCGTAAATATTAATTGCAATAATTCTCAATAAATTACACTGATGTCTTACAATATCTATCAAATTAGATCTTTAAAATTTTTTAGTTTATTTTTTAAATTCCCATATATTTCTTTTTAAAGTTTAATATATCTTTTAATTTTTTTATTTTATTCTATTCTAATTCCATTATAGTTAACTCATACTGTTATATTGTTACAGGTATACAATATGTGATTCAATAATTCCATACATTGCCCAGTGCTCATCACCACACATGAACTCCTTAATCACCATCACTTACTTCACCAATCCCCCACCCAGCTCCCCACTAAGAATCATTAGTTTTTCTCTGTAGTTAAGAGTCTGTTTCTTGGTTTGTCCCTCTTTCTCTTTTTTCCTTTGCTTATTTGTTTTGTTTCTTTTTTTTATTTGTTTCTTAAATTCCATATAAGAGTGAAACAATGTGGTATTTGCCTTTCTCTATTTTGCTTAGCATTATACTCTCTAGCTTTATCCATGTTGTTGCAAATGACAAGGTTTCATTCTTTTTATGGCTGAATTATATATGTATAATTCTCCTTTATCCATTCATATATCAATGGACACTTGGGCTGCTACCATAATTTGACTATTGTACATCATGCTGCAGTAAACATAGGGGTGCATTATCCCTTTGATTTAGCGTTTTTGCATTGTTTGGGTAAATACCCATCAGTGTGACTACTGGCTTAAAGGGTAGTTCTATTTTATTTTTAACTTTTTGAGGAAACTCCATACTGTTTTCCCCAGCGGCTGCACCAGTTGACATCCTCAACAATAGTGCATGAGGGTTCTATTTCCTCCACATCCTCACCAATGTTTTTTTTTCTTAGGTTTTTTATTTTAGCCATCTTGACAGATGTGAGGTGATATCTTAATGTAGGTTTGACGTGGATTTCACCCATAATGGGTGATGCTGAGCATCTTTTCATGTGTCTGCTAGCCATATGTATGTCTTCTTTGGAGAAAATCTTTCCATGTCTTTTCCCCATTTCTAATGGGTTATTTGTTTTTTGGGGATTGAGTTGTATCAGTTCTTTATATATGTTGGATACTAATCCTTTATCGGATATGTCATTTACAAACATCTTCTCCCATTCAGTAAATTGTCTTTTGGTTTTGTCGATTGTTTCCTTTGCTGTGCAGAAACTTTTTATTTTGATGTAGTCTCAGTAGTTTATTTTCAGTTTTATTTCCCTTGCCTTAGGAGACATATTCAGAAAAATATTTTATTCCTGTGTATAGATTAAGCATGCCTGTAATTTATTTTTTTTTTAATTTTTGTGCCAAGGGATTGATAACCTAATATAATGGATTGGGAAATGTTTCTTCTTCATTATCAGAAAGATTATGGTAGCTTTTATCTGTATGAAGACCTGAGCTTGTATTTTGTAGGAAGATTTCTTTAAATCTAGTGATTCACATTTAATTGATTTGTGGTAGCCTTATTCTCCCTACAATCAGTTGTGATGTGTATTTTATTTTATTTTATTTTATTTTATTTATTTTATTTTATTTTATTTTATTTTACTTATTCTATTTTTTAGAAAGTTGTCTTTGGCACCACTTCCTAATGTACTCATATGTAGTTATACAGAGTAAGATTTTGTTTTTGTTTTTATTTCTGGTCATTTTTAAAGCTCTTTATGCTGTAATGCTCCCTTCTCATTTTTAATATTTTTTTCTTTATCTTAAAATCAGATACTGTTGGTTGTATTATAGTAATAAGCGCTGGGGTTTTTGTTTGTTTGTTTGTTTGTTTGTTTTAGGTTTTATCTGCTTATTTATCAGTGTTTTTGCTTACCCTTCCTTCTTCAGCTCAGATCTTCCTTCTAGAATTTTTGTCCTTCCTTCCAACATCTAAGAGGCTTCATGTGGGTTACATCTTCCATTTTCTGCATAGAATTATGTTTTCTGGTGAAACTGGAGATATCGGTGAGCCTGTCACCGAGCTAGTTCATTGCTGGGAGTCTGCTTGAGATTCTCACCTTCTGCCTCTCTTCCTGTATACTCTTTCTCTCTCAAATAAATAAATAAATAAATAATAAATAAATAAATCGTTAAAAATACTTAAATAAATAAATAGATAGATAAATAAAGAAATAAATAAATGACAAACTTCTTGGCAACCACGTGGCCCTGAGATAAACATACATATAAGAAGTTTATATGCTTGTAATATGCTCCAAACAAATTTTGTTACTTTTTCTACATTTATTCTTTAAAATGAGGTTTTCATTCACTGCTTATAATTTTCAAGCCATTTTTAAAATTATTTTTACAAAGAGCAAGCACCTTTAGCTGCCAGCTCTGACTCATGGCAGATTGACAAAAATCCAGTAGGGCCTGTTATCCCTGCATATTAGCTCTGCTTGCAGTGCATTTGAAGTGGGGGAAGGGAGTCTTCTAGTGCTCTGTGCTCTGAAAAATGCCCTGTAAACCCTATCCCGTATTTGAAGTAATATAGACACTTCTAAGAGCAGCTGCCTTTTTGTGTTGGTGGAGCTGTTTTAGAGCAGTAGCTGGATTATTTCCGAGCAATGGACTGTTCTATTCAAGCTGATTCTTTCGCTGTTCTAGAGGGAGCTTGCAGTTTATCAGGTACCTTGTCACCTGAATGAGGGGAGTTGTGATATGAAGGTGGTTGAGGAGATTTCTCTTGTGCCAGATAGTTTGCCATGTTCTTATTTTCCTGACTCATTCTTTCTACATCTCTTCCCCATAATCAAGCCTGTTTTTCCTCTTCTATGTGTTGTCTTCCTTCCATAGTGTGTGTGTGTTGCCTTATTAACTAGTAAATTGGCACCACCTTTATTATGCCAATGGACCCTGTTTAATGTCCTTACCAAATCCCTTTACAGCACTTCCTCGAATATCAAACCTGCCCCAAATCAGGCTACTCGCTTATATCTGGGCTACAACTGTATCTCCTTACATGCATATAGTATCCTTGATTGTAAGAACATGAACCCACACTTTTGTTAACTCCTTCCTCTGGAGTGTTCATCCTTGAGTCATTTCTGTTGAAGGCCAATATTCATGGTGACAGTGGCATTAGACCTTTTCTATCATGGATATATTTGTTTGTAGAAAATAAAATCTACATGAATGCATCCCTATATAAAATTTGTTCTTTTTTTCTGATGAAAAATATTTTATTTTGTTTGCATTTCTTTTTGTACACTGTCAATATAATTCTCCATTTACTCATACAGTGATTTACTTAGATAGGGTCTTTCCAAGAAGTGTAGTGTGGAGACATCTAGTGGCCTTCCTGAAATATTCAATTTTACCACATAAATGTACATACTGGTTTATTGTATAAAAATTATATTGAATGTATGTTGTTATTAACATAGAAAAAACATGCCTTTGCTTATTCAAAAAATGCAACTATAGTTCACTTCAGGTGCATCCATAGCACCAACAACAAGGGTCATTAAAAAACAAACAAAAAAACAAGTTGCCTTTTGTGACACACAAAATTTTCTATTTACATGATGTAAATTTCCAAAGCAATATTTAAGTAACTTCTTATCTGATCTCGAATGTATCAATACTAAGAGAGTAAAAGTTCTTCAAATCGTGAATATTATATTGCAGTAATAAGTTATAATTATTATAATGCAGTTTATTTGATAAATGCTCTATATGTCTTTATTGGATGTATTACAGATATTCATTTATTTGGGAGTGAATTTATTTACATAAAATTAAATTCATATCATAACAAAGATTAGAAATAATAAATTTATCAAATGAATATTTTTATAATACATACATAAATAAAAGAATATTCAAAGGTAACTTTTCAAAATGATGTAAAAATACCTTATATGTATTTAAGCATAATTTCTTTAAAAAAATATTTTATTTATTTATTTCAGAGAGAAAGAGCAAGAGAGAGTATGAGCAGAATGAAGGACAGAAGGAAAGCAGACTCCCTGCCTAGCAGGGAGCTCGATGTGGGATTCAATCCCAGCTCAGGGATCATTACTTGAGCTGAAGGCAGGCGCTTAACCAACTGAGCTACCCAGGCACTCCGAACATAATTTCTATACTAAGTTTTAAGGAATGAGGGCATATTTAAGTCTCTGTTAGCAAGCACAAAATAATCTACTTCTTTTTTTTTTTTATAATCTACTTCTTAATTAGATAAATCATTTCTATGATGTGGCATTTCATAAATACGGCTTTAATTTTAAAATTATTCAAAATAATTTATCTCTAAAATAGTTTAAAATTCCATCTAAAACGTAATTAATAAAAATGAATAAAACGTCATGATTATTAACAATTATGAAAACTATTTACATTAGTTGAATGCCAATAAGAGGCAAGCCATGAATCTTGTACAACCCTACAAGGTGAGCTTTTATTTTTATTTATTTATTTTTTTAAGATTTTATTTATTTATTCATGAGGGACACACAAAAAGAGAGAGAGAAAGAGAGAGAGAGAGAGAGGCAGAGACACAGAGGGAGGGAGAAGCAGGCTCCATACAGGGAGCCCGACGTGGGACTCCATCCCAGGTCTCCAGGATCAGGCCCTGGGCTGAAGGCAGCGCTAAACCACTGAGCCACCCAGGCTGTCCAAGGTGAGCTTTTATAAAAAGCTTAGCAAAGATCAGTGTAAATTATGTGTCCAAAGTCATGTTAAATTCCAGGATGAAAATCAAACTTCAATTATAGCCATATTTTAATAATGATAATTTAGTTAAATATTCTATCATCATAAAAATTATTACTGATACTTGAAAGGAAAAAATCTGCTTTGTGGATATAAAATAATAACATATGTATGAGTTTTTATTTGAAAATAGTATCTGGCTAGCATCTTAAGTTTAGCAATACTCTGCTTCTTTGTAAATTCCAAACCAGGCTCATTTGAAGCTTACAAGATTAAAAATGAAGATTGTCAAGTGTTTATCTCCACCTCTGACAGGTTGATGCAACTATAAGGCAGATTGAGAAAAATCTATAAAAGCTTTAAGGTACTCATGTTTAAGGATTATTGGAAAGAACATAGGAAGAAAAACAAGAAGACAAAAATATGTCTTCACTATCAATTCCAAAATAATAGATTTGGGTATGAACAATTGAAGAACTAGGAAGTTATATCCTACTCTCCCTCTAGGGCCACACTATAAGTGACACAGAAAAATATATAACTCCCCATTTTTTTTCTATATTTATCTATTCAGAAGCCCAAAGAAGAAGCCTAAAGGTAGAAAAGTTAAAAGAAATTGAGAAAAATCTGATAGCAATGAGCTGATTTATAAAAGAATAAAATTTTCCTGGAAAACATTTTATGTAGCAGCAAAAATAAGACAACTTTGGTAAAATTGCAATGGATATTGTAGTTTTCTCAAGCTTTCTTTAAAGATGTAAGAATGAAAGGGCATATTGCTGGATGCATGGAATAAAAGGCAAACTTCACTAAGTAAAGGAAATTTTTAAGTAAAATTACGAGTTGGAAATAAAGATAGAAATGGAAGTCAGACACGATAGACCCAACAATTAAATGATTGATTATCTTGAATAGTGCCCAGGAAGAAATAAATAAAGATGTAATAGAAGAAAATATTCTTCAGCTAAAGAAAATTCAGTAAATGCAGACAAAAGTGCACATGTGCTGAGACATAACTTGGTGCCTTTAATTATCAAATGCTAATAGCTTCTTGTTATCATGTTTGAAGTGAAACTCTTTTGTGTATTAATCACTCAACATTCTTCGTTATTTATTATATAAGAAACTCCGGGATCCCTGGGTGGCGCAGCGGTTTAGTGCCTGCCTTTGGCCCAGGGCACGATCCTGGAGACCTGGGATCGGATCCCACGTCGGGCTCCCGGTGCATGGAGCCTGCTTCTCCCTCTGCCTGTGTCTCTGCCTCTCTCTCTCTCTCTCTCTCTCTCTCTCTCGCTGTGTGCCTATCATAAATAAATAAAATTAAAAAAAAAAAAAAAAGAAACTCCATCAGTAATTCTAAGCAAATGGAGTTTGCTTCTCATTAATATAATGGGCATATTTTTGTTTTCTTTTTTTGTTGGGGATTTTATGTTCTTTTAAAAATGTGTATATAAGATGATAGTGGACAAGTAACAAAGGTTAAGTCTATAATAAATAAATGTATAGTGAGAACTGGATCAGTGGAATGATTTGAAGATCAGGAATGTATAAAATGTAAACTGGCATTCTATTCAGGACAAATAAAGCAAAATGAAGTTTGAGCAGTCATAAAGCACAAATTGATAAATATGCCTGTTTATAGGCATTCATTTGAGTGTCATAACTCTAATATTCAGAGTGGTACAAGCTAAGCATTAAGTTATATTTAGAAAATTGTTAAATAAAGCTTTTTTTCTGAGATCTGATTCGTTTCAGTTTATTCGCTTTTAATAATACCGATAGAGAAAAATTGATGACTACTTTTCAAGGAGCTTTATCAATGAATATATAATACCAAATAAACACTTAAAGTAGTTTCAGATTTATTAAACAAGACTACGTATGATAATTGCTTTCATTTCTGTTTTTAAACACAAAATCTGATGACCCTTTACTGCTAAGTATACTGATTTGATTATTTTGATTTCATACTTCATATAATATAAAAGTGACACTATTAAAAGTACTTTGAAAGGTGTGGAATTGATATATATGATATTGATAAGATATCAGCATATAAAAGCTCGATAAGAATAATATATCAAATGGCTGTAAAATTAAATTTCAATTTAAATTATGTAGAGTATGTCTAGATAGCAACAGTTTTCAAAGGTCTTAAATTATTTGGTTTTGAATACACATAGAAATATAAAATTTCTAGATTCTGAAGAATAAACAAAGTATATCCTTTCATTCAACAATATTTATTACACCAGTGTTTATTTTTTTTTGTTTTGCCATGTACCAATCACTGTTCTAGGCACTAGGAATATAGCAGTTAACACAATAGGCAAAAATGTATGCTGTTCTAAAGCTCCATTCTAGTAGTGGGATTTATTGAGAAGACTGCATCAGCCTCTATGCAGTGCCTGACACATTGCCAATACTCATCAAAGACAGACTGGCTGACTGACAACAGCACGAGGACCATTTCATCTGTCATGGTCACATTCACTTCTGTACTCCTGAACAACATACCTATAAACTTCTTGGAATCTAACCTTTACCTCTTTTATGCTTCTTGACACCTTTTTATTTTTTTTTAAGATTTTACTTATTTATTCACGAGAGACACCGAGAAAGAGAGAAGCAGAGACACAGGTAGATGGAGAAGCACGCTCCATGCAGAAAGCCCAATGCGGGACTCGATCCTGGGACCCCAGAATTACACCCTGAGTCAAAGGCAGATGCTCAACCGCTGAGCCACCCAGGCATCCCTTGACACCTTTTTAAATTAATATCCCGTCGGCTTTCATGGGTTCTGGGGATAGGACTAGGACTGCCACTCCAGTGGGTTTAGAAGGCAAAGAGGCAAACCAAAGAAGATTATCTTCAAAGCTTAAGATCTCATAGTTTGTCAAATAAGTTCAAATATGTATGAAGAAATATATTCAATCTAATTCATGTTTTCAATAGAATTTTATCCTTTCATTTTTATCTTTTCAAACATTTGAACTGTCATGATATTCATCTACTTATCTCAATTTTTAGAATGATGGGAAGTTATCTTCTTGGGCCAATCATAGGAAATTATTCACAATTTGATGATTCTCCTTAATGTATTACCAAATGTAATAGGAAACTGAAAACTTGACTTACATAGAAATAAGAGGATATTTTCATTTTATCAAATTAGCTCAATGTTTAAAGAGATTTTATATAACCAATTAATTTTATTTTTAGATACATGAAACAGTTTCTAAAACAAAAAAATTACCCTAACCATTCAAAAGAGAAGAATTTATTTTTATAGTGTATAATAGAAGATCAATAACATCATAAATAACAAGTTGTGTCATATATAAATGATAAGAATGAACAAGTTGGATAATGATTTCATTAACTCATTTTAATTGTGACTTGGGGAGATGAAGATGCAGACAACTTGATGTATGTGTTGAAATATGTTGTCTTAAAATATAATGGTTTGTGAATTATATTTCTGAGAATTACTTTTGGATTCCTAGTGAGATGGTGAATTGCTTCCTTATGCCAGGAAAGGATGACATCAAACCAATGCCTTTAATTTGTAGACCAGTAAATAATTAGCCTCAGAGTGTGGCAATTTAAAATATTTTATACAGAATCACTACAGTATGAATACTTTGGTAAAATAAAATATTATGTCTTCAAAAGTTGAGTTGTATTTAGCTAATAATCATTTGAGCAGTGCATTAAGAGCTTTTTGAGTTTTTATTATGCTGTATTCAGCTGTAACATTAACTTTATCAGATGAAGGCTCTAGAATGTCAAGAATATAAATATTTATTCCCTGGGCTGTTTGTTTACATACTCATGTTGTGACTATATGACATATGAGAACTAAACTGTACTATAAACTCAGATAAATTTGCTTATTGTACCTAATTGACTGCATGGATTCCCATTTTGAAGTTAGTTCTAAGGACTATTAGTCTTTAACTCTAGAATGAGCTCTTAGTCTCCTATAGTTGTGGGTGAAGTATTTCACTAGCAATTTAGCAACTTAAAATTATATAATAAATCATTATATTTCTAGATCATATTTTGGTAGGACCTGGAAGGATATTTTTAGTACAAGACTGTACGTTTGATAAATATATCATACAAGTGAGAAGGCTGGAAACTAGAGGCTTGGCTGTGGAGGATAAGACAAACTTGGTAATATGGCACAGTCTCTAACGTCAAAACAATAGGGTTCAAATTCCAAATCAAATATCCAGTAGCTATGTATCCTTGAGCAAGTTATTTCATCTCTCTGTGTTTGTTTCTTGATCTAAACATGAGAATACAAACAGTATTGACCTCAGAGTATTGTTGTGAAAATTAATTGAAGACTTAGCAAAGGCTTGGTATATGGCAAGTGATAATATGTTTGACTATTATCCAACATTATTATTAAAACTATACTATGCGAAAGATCAATTTCTAGTTGTTTAATAAAATAGATGAATAAGTCCTGATCCTTGCTCAAAGGAAGAATTCTATGATTACTATTTTGAAGATATGATCATCAGTGTCAATATCAGCACTTATATCTTCTCCAGACAAAATAATGAAATAAAAAATAATTAAAATAGAATTTTAATCGATCAATCACAATGCACTAACTAGAAAGACTTCTAAGAGTAGTATATTTCACAATTTTAAGAATTGCTAAAATAGATTAAATACTAACAAAATTAGGTTGATTAAAATAAACAAAAACAAGAAATGAAAGACAAAACCAATAGCAGACAGCTGAGGAGGTAAGATTAGTGCCAGAAGGCACAGTCTTGGAGTTAACACAAATACAGAGAATGTAGGATTCCTGAGGTAATCAGAGGGTAGTTCAGGAGGAAACTGGGTGTGTTTCATACTCCAGTTTCCATCTGCCCAGAATGGCAAGAAAGCGTGGCATTGACTTCCAAGCTATGGCAGAAAATGCAAACATTATTTGGGACAGGAGAGAACAAGTCATGCAAGTAGTGTTGCATTTAACATCTGTCAGGTGGTCTGAGGAGCCCACACTTATAAACACAACTTTCCCCAACCCCGGAATCAGAAGAGAATCACCACAGTAATCAGAATCTTGTGTACAATGATCAAATATAAATATGAGTAGACAAGCAAAATAAATATTTTATATCATTCAGTATATCTCAATCACTATAATAAACAGAGAAAAGCTAAAACCAGAAGAAACTTGTAAAGCATAGTCATAATCATTGTACTCAATTAAAATTCATAGTATACCCACAAAATAAGAATAAATTCTTATGAAAGATAAATAATAATATTGGAAACACAATGTGACATGTAACCATCTCACTAAAAACCAATAAAGAGTGGAACAGATATAATTGAAAAGCAAACCTTTATATCAAGTAAAGCAAATGTAGAACAGTGAATAAATTATTAAAAAAACTGATCAAATCACTGTTGTATACCTGAAACTAATTTGACATTGTGTATCAATCACACTCAAATAAAAAAATTAATAAAAAAGATGGAAGAGGAGAGGGAGCAGGAATATGATATATAATTTCCATAGCATTTCATGAAAAAAATTAAGCAAAGACATGAATTGCATGATTTAATAAATTGAAGGGAACAACAAAAACATGGTATCAAGACTGAGCCCTCAGCTCTGTTCTTATTTTTCAAGATCATATTGGTTCTTCTATGCTTTTGTATCATCATGGAAATTCTAGAAACAGCTTCTAAATTTTCCAAAAAAAAAATTGACTTAGATTTTGAAGAAGAGGGTAGATCATATGTTAAGTATTTTTACCACAAAAAAAAAAAAAAAAAATGGAGGAGGTGGAAATTGTGAGGTGATGGATGTGTCTATGAACTTCATGATGGTGATGTTTTCATGGTGTATATACTTCTGCCCAAACTCATTGAGTTATATGCATTAAGTATGTACAGTTTTCCATATGTCATTTAAACCTCAATATAGCAGTTTTTTTTTTAAAAATCTGAAGACACTAGACACTATTCTGAAAATATTTTAGAAAAACAACCAGGATTAAGTTTAATATTAGTATAGAAAATACAGCTTTTTATCTGATTATGACAGTATAATGGCATAACTTTCAGTCATATAATGAACATGTCAAAAAGGTTACTGAAGTGCTTTGGCATCATATAACTTTCTAAACACAATAAGTTTTAAATAAATGGGAAATTAATAACTGAATAATCCAAATGAAGTATACAAAATATTTAGTTCCCTATATCACGTTGTATATTCATATAATACCACAAGTTGAAGCTTGTAGTCATCCAGAATATCCAAGAGAAAGATTTTATTTTTATTTATTTGTTCAAAGATTTATTTATTTATTTGAGAAAGAGAAAGAGACCAAAAGCTCCCTCTCTGGGGGTGGAGAGGGGCACAAAGAGGGAGAAAGAGAATCTAAAGCAAACTCCCCACTGAGAGTGGGGCCAGACATTGGGCTCTGGGCTTGATCTCATGACCCTGAGATCATGACCTGAGCCAAAATCAAGAGTCAGATGCTCACCCCTCTAAGCCACTTAGGCACCCCATCCAAGAGAAATATTTTAAAACTTTTTACTCATTTTAAAAATAAATTTGAATGTGTTTTTAAAATATTCTTCAAAAGTTTTAAATTGTCTTCCTTCTACTTACTACTCAAGTATTGTAAAATTCCACATAACTGATAAATGTAAAATACCCATGTATTTATTGTTTTAAAATATAAATTGTTCTGATGCTATGTCTTATCACACCCCTACCTATTCAACAATGTACAAAGTGTACAATAGTTAACTAAGCTAGAGCTTATCAAAAAGAAAATAGGAGGAAAGAAGAAAGACTTTTTGATAAGCAAAGTTAATGTGATATATAAAAATATGCAGAGGGACACCTAGGTGGCTCAGTGGATGAGCGTCTGCCTTTGGCTCAGGTCATGATCCTGGGGTCCTGGGATCGAGTCCTGCATCGGATTCCTTCTAGGGCACTTACTTCTCCCTCTGCCTGTGTCTCTGCCTCTCTCTGTGTCTCTCATGAATAAACAAATACAATCTTTAAAAAAATATGGAGAGATAAAGAGGAAGAAATTAGAAGGAAAAGATAAAACATCAAGAAGTAAACAAGGTCAGAGAGTTTTAAGGGAAACTGTATTCCTTTCTTATGTTTCTGGTCTATATATCTTTTTTATTATTATTATTTTTAAATCTTCTAATCAGTGAGGTGACAATCATTATAAAAAGGGACTTAGTCCATAATTGTAAAAGTCATAGGTAATAACTTTATGTCCAAGGAGAGGAGATCAAAGTTATCCCTCTCACAGTGGTTCTTCCATATCAAGGTAAGGACAGATTTCTACTCATATGTAACTTTCCAGAAGCAAATGGTTATCAAGCTGTTGAAAACAATAAGCAGATCTGCAGTCACAAGACAATAACACATAGAAGAGACACCCACACATCCGTGGGATCTCTTGGGTGTTAATATCATAACTTGTTGCATAGACTACCCTCGGCAAGTGCAGAAGCCACCCCATAGTAAGCAGAAAGAGATGCTTCTAGAATCAATCATCATGCAAGCCCTGAGGTGCTACTGCCATTTCCCAATGCAGCTGTCATTTGCTGATTTGGAAATGATCCAATTCTTATAGGAAGCTTGGATTTTGGACCCAAAGTCTCGTGATGAGTCTTATTATTGCTATCATGGTGTTGATAGTGTTGGAAGTTGCTAGATTTGCTTTTCTTCAACAAAAGCACAAGTGTCTGGCAACTGACATTCAAAGGGAGTAGTATTTCATGTAACAGATTGAGGAAACTAGTAATATTGAATCCCAGATTTGGCCCTTATTTTTCACCTTCATTTTTCCATGACATGACACAGATACCTGAGATAGGCAAACCTGTTTCTAGGTGATGTGTGCTAAAGATGGCTAGTAGTGTTCTTTATGGGCCTTGGAGCAGTTGTTCACCATGCCAGACAATTACATTCTCATTTTTAGTACTTTGATAAAGTCACAATGGCAAAAGATGAATATGTATTCAACCTCTACAATATCTTGTTATGTCAATTAAATCATATTTACATAACCTTTAGAATCAATCTGTCCTTTGAAAGAAGATTCAACAATTCAACAAATGTATATTGAAAACTTAGCTTGTCATACACTGTTCTATGATCTTAGGAAACAAAATATTGATTAAAAGAAGTAAAAGAAATATTGATTTCGCAAAGAAGAACAGATATGACCATGCCCACTTCTTCACATTCTTCATACGTCGTTGTGGTTTGACTCACTCCTGCTGGCATTAAGCATGGTTTTCCATTTCCAGTATCCTTGGTGGGGCTATTCCATAGGCTGTGTTTGTCCCCTAATCACTGCTCTGTGCTATCCTTTACCCACCTAAGTCTTTTTTCCCCACTTAAGTTTAGCTTCATCCTTTCCACATGACAGTGATAAATCGATTCCAAAAGTACAGAGAGGGGGCAACAACAAATTGATTCTTTGTTTTTAATATATAATGTTACTCCTATTCATCAGAGTTTCATGACTCTTCCAATAATTTCTGAAGTTCAAAATAGTTGATTTTATAGGGTGTGTTTGTGTGTGTGTGTGTGTGTGTGTGTAGAGATTATCTCTTTATCTAAAAAATTCTGAAACATTGGAAGTTCATATTTGGTCTAAACCATGTGGATTCAGACACAAAGTGATAATGAAAGACCATTGTTGCTTTTTGTCCTTCTCAGAAGGCCCTTCCTAAATCCTACACTTTAGGAAATTTTCTTAAAATAAGAAAAAATTAGGATGGATTTAAGAAGTGTGATAAAGGTAATCTCTTGCTGTTTAAATGCAGAGAAAAACAATTCTACTTATAGGAATGCTCCTTATTTATTTAGTTTTGGTTTTGTATTGGGTTTGTTCCCAGAACTTTTGAACTACTAAAATAACAGTTTGCTAAGGTTTTTGTTATGGCTGACACAACCATTGAAAACTTGAGGGGCACCTGGGTCGCTCAGTCAGTTAAGCGTCTGACTCTTGATTTTGGCTCGGATAATGATCTCGGGGTCCTGGGACCCAGCCCCATGTGGGGCTCCATGCTCAATGCAGAGTCTGCTTGGGATTCTCTTCCTCCCTCTTCCTTTGCCCCTCCCTTTGTTCTTGCTCTCTCTAAAATAAATAGATAAAAAAAGAGAAAACTTGATGTTCATAGTCCTACACTAATTTTTTATTTTGCAATTTATAAATACACCAGTAAACTTATTTTTCATTTGAATGTTGTTATTCCCAAAGCTGTGAACACACACTACTCAGTCTGTACAATATTACAAGGACAAGAAATTGGTTCTTCAGGTTATTATTATTTTTACCCAATAGGCAAGCATTTCTTTCTCAATAGATCGGTCTACCTTCAATCACTTTTGGCAAAAAGTATATCATTTTTCAAAACCATATTTAAGGAAATAATTCTTGTTTTTTGTTTTTGTTTTTGTTTTTTAATAAGGAAACTATATCTGACAATTGGATTGTAGATGGACTCAAAAAGTGCTCTTGCCTAGGAGTGCCTGGGTATATTGGTCAGTTAAGTGTCTGTCTTCAGCTTAGGTCATGATCCTGGGATTGAGCCCCACATGGGCTCCCTGCTCAGCAGGAGTCTGCTTCTCCCTCTCCCTCTGCCCATTCCCCTGCACATTCTCTCTTTCTCTCTCTCTCTCAAATAAATAAATAAAATCTTAAAAAAAGAAAAAAAGTGCTCTTGCCTCAAACAGCAAGTGTCTTGATACTTGATCCAAACATATTAACAAAGGAATGATGGATGGCCATGTACTCACCTTGATTCATGCCATGAGATATGTCTTAATGCTCAGCCTCATAATTTGATTTTTCGCTTTTGGTATTTCAAGTTAATTATCTCTTATTGTCTGAAGAGTGAAAGTGTGTGAAAGTGTGAAACAATTCTGTTTTTCTACTCTGAATTTTTATATTACCTCTAATTCTGCTTACATACTTTCTTACTCTATCTTATCAACAACAGGTTACAGTAACAAGCTTAACTTTCCAACATTCTTCCTGAAAACCACCTTGTCCATGTCCACAAGTTCAGCCAATGTTTCCAAGTCACCATAGACAAATGTCCTGCCAATAGTTTCACTTCTACTTACTGCAAATTTTTTAAATAAAGAGCTGAAATTGGTAAAATAGAAACAAAAAAAAATGGATGAAATGATCTTAAAAAAGTTATTTCTTTGAAAAGACTACTTAGTTATTGAATCTCTGATAAACCTGATAAACCAAATTCAAAAAAAAACAAGAGGTGTAGATACACTACTTTAGGGAGAAACAGTATTTACAAACAATAAACACTTTTTTTTATCAATAAATGATCCTATAACTACCAAAGAAACTGAATCCATATAGAAAACTCTTCCAAAAATGAGGCACTATGCCCATATGTTTTATTCTCCCCAATATTTTACTACTAATAAATACCAAATCTACTATATTCTCCAGAATGTGAAAGTCTCCTAAGCCTCTTTTTACTTTCCTGTTCTTTTTTATTTCTTCCTATGTCCCTCACTATTCTCTCCTCCATCCTTCCTTCCTTCTTTCCCTACTTTCTTTCTTCTTTCAGTATTTCTTCATCTGGTTGGAACTTGTCAGTTTAAAGAAACTTGAAATTGTCTAATTGTAAAAGTTTGGCATGGAAGTCATTTTGTAATCACATTGCCAATATTTTTCTCATTCAGGAGAGTATCTTATAGTTCAACAATGGTGCCTTAATTGTATTTTGTGTAGTGTGCATTATACCCAATGAAATAATACCACGTCTTTCTTTTATTTTAAATCCATTAAATATTCTTATATAATTTTGTTTGATTTTTCAGTAAAATTCCATTAGATATGTCCATATACATTCATATGTGTAGTATTAGAAATATACATATACATACATATAGTATTGGAAATATTTGTAACTTGAAACAAATTAAGGACAAGATATTAGTGGCAGACCAATGTCAACTTTGACTTTTTCTTCAGTTGCTTTAAGATTTTGGAGATGTTATAATGGGTAGTGTATTAAATTAAATGATAAATATTCCTAAGGCTATACATATGTTTGATTTTCTTCATGATTGAGTTTGATTTTCTTGGTAGTGGTTGAAATAAAATTTGACGTGGGAGGGAGGGTGGGTTAGAAAAGAGAATAATGAAGCAGAATTACAGCCTAACTCAATAATAAGTTAGCTTTAATTTAGATACTGCTCATGTTTAGTTACATATATGTATAATTAAATTGAATAAATTATTTAATATAACTTCTAATAAATAATTTTTATAATGGATCTTTTTTTATAGTGGATCTTTTGATTAGATTTAATGACTGGTGGTAATTGGCTACAAGAGAGATATCACAATTAATTAAAATATTTGGCTACATACATGAATGAATATAGCGTTATAACCCAGAAAAATCTGAATTGTACTTAATTTTAATGTTCACTTTAAGTCATTGAACTATAACCTTGGCTAAGGATGGAGAGAAACAATTCATTAGAAAAAAGTAGAAGGGAGCATAAGTGTCAATATTTTATAAATCAAAAATTTAGAGTTCTTCCTTGAACAACAGTGGGTTTGAACTGCATGGGTTCACTTATACATTGACCTTTTTTCAGTATAATACTGTAAATGTATTTTTTCTTCCTTATGATTTTTCTTAATAACATTTTATTTTCTCTAGCTTCCTTTACTGAGGAATACAGTATATAATACATATAACTTACAAATATGTGTTAACCATTTGTGTTATTCATAAGGCTTCCAGTCAACAGTAGGATATCATTAGTTAAGTTTTGGGGAGTCTCAGATTTAAAGTTATACACAGATTTTTGAGTGCACAGAGGGTTGGCACCCCTTACTCCCACTTTGTTCAAGTATTATTAAATTGAATAAGACCTAGGTAGCTTCTCCTGTTTTGCTAATCTTTTGAGTGGTAGCTTTGGAAGCAGAAGAGAATATCTCCAAATTTCTAAACACCCTTATACCTGAAAGTTTGAGAGCAATCCAAAAATAGCAGTTCTTACCATTCACCAACATGTGAAAACCAAATGGCAGAATTAATTATACTTCCTTTAAAAAAAAATACAATGGTTTAACTTCTGTGGAAAATTGTATTTTTGTTTCTCAAATAGTTGTTATACTTTATTTTTTAATAGTGGTAATTTTTATATAGATGGGAACTAGAAAAAAGAATCTTTAAAAGTCATAACACCCACTTTGTTATGAGTAAATCATTCAAAAACTCATAATATGGATCATTGCTCATTGAAAAACATTGTAATGTTGGACAGGAGATTATCTTTTTTAATTCAACAATAATGTACTAACCAGGATTTGTCAGGATTGGTTCTGAATATTGGAGATATGTCATTTAACTAAGAACCAGGAATCTTAAGCATATGTGAAACTTATAGTCTATTTGAGGACATGGCCTGTACTTATATAGTATGGTAGAAAACAATGTATAAGTAGGAGAAAAATGAAACATAGAAAGAGAACACATGCTGGAAGAAGTATTAAATTTAAATGGATGGGTTAGGATTTGCAGTGATGTGGATGGAACTAGAGGTATTATGTGAAGTGAAATAAGTCAGCAAATACCATATGATTTCAGTCATATTTAAGAGACAAACAAACAAAATGATCATAGGGGAAAAAAGAGAAGGGAAAACCAAGAAATAGATATTAACTATGGAGAACAAACTGATGGTTACCAGAGGGGAGCTGGGTGGGGAGAAGGGTTAAATAGGTCATGAGAATTAAGAAGGCACTTGTGATGGGCACCAACTGTTGTATGTAAATGCTGCATCAATAAATTGTACACATGAAAATAATATTATACTGTATGTTAGCTGTAATTAAAAAACATAAAAAATATAAAAGGACGGGTTAAAGAAGATGCAAAAGTAACATATGAGAAAAGATCTGGAGAATGTGAGGATGGGAGCCTGGAGGATATCAGAGGAGACAACATTCCAGAGGGAAAGGGAGTGCATTTGGGACTCAAGGAGGAGTGCTCTCACTGAGTTTATGCTTCATCAAGGAGAGTCACGTAGGTGAAGGGAGTAAGCCAGGGCCCTCATTAGAAGGAAGATGTTGGGAGTGGATTAGAGGGTCATATTGGTCATTGTAAATCATTTGCTTTCATTCCAAATAAGATGATTTGCAGGGGGAATAAATGATTGCATTTGACAGGGCTAGTTGTGTTGAATGCAGACCAAAAGAGGGGAGAGCATAAGGGGAAGAGTTGAATTACTCAGCTAAGAGCTGACACTGTCTTTACCCAGCCATGTACCTGTTTAAATCATTGGACAAACTCAGGGTAGATCTAATAGGATTTTCTGATTAAGAAAAGTAAGCCACATTCCTAGGTGGCTCAGTTGGTTTAGTGTCTGCCTTGGACTCAGGTCATGATCCTAGGGTCCTGGGGTTAAGTCCTGAGTGTACTTCTCCCTCTCCCTCTAGCCCTTCCCCTAGTTCCTACTCTCTCTCTCTCTTTCTCTCTGTCTCTCTCTCCCTCTCTTTTTCCATTTATCACTCTCTCTCAAACAAATAAAAAAATATTTAAAAAATAAGAAAAGTAAGCTTTGAGAAAAATAGGAATATGATGTTATTGCCAGTACATGAGATAGAGAGATGGCATAATTAAGCTTCTAAAGTAAGACCAGCATCTAAGATTTTAACATATGAAACTGTGATGCCTAGTACACATCCAGGTGAAGGGTTCAAGTAAACGGTTGTCTATACGAGTTAGTAAATTAAGTAAAAGGTCTAGGGTAGCAATATGAACTTTGGACTTGCAGGCATATATATATATATATATATACACATAGCGTATAAAAATGTAACACTGAAAAAAAATCACCAAGGAATGGATGAAGATAGGGAATAAAGAAAAAATCTGAGTCATAAGTTTCAATGTTAAAGTATTAGAAACTGGGAGGAATGGACAGAAAAGAGAAGAAAGACTTTCTAAAGGGAGACTTCCTGAAATCAGGTGAAGAAAATTATTCAAGGAAGGAGAGACTATCAAATTCTGCTATTGGGTCAATTAAAATAAATACTGAAAAGTGACCATTGGCTTTTCAACATGGAGGTCATTGGTAGACTTGACAGGATGATTTGATAGGCCTGATGTCAATTATGAAGGGGGGGAAATATTTATTTTTCTTTTAAGATTTTATTTATTTATTCATGAGATACATAGAGAGTTAGAGACACAGGCAGAGGGAGAAGCAGGCTCCCTGCAGGGAGCCTGACGTGGGACTCCATTCAAGTCTCCAAGATCATGCCCTGGGCTGAAGGCAGACGCTAAACCACTGAGCCAGCCAGGCTGCCCAGGGGGGAAAATACTTAAAGACAAGGGTAAACAGTAACTTGGAGGAGTTTGCTGATTACCAATGGAGGAAGGGCAAGTAAGAGAGTGAATACTAGGCTGGAAAGAAAGAACATTTTTCTTTTTTATACGAGGAAAATAATAGTGTTTGCCAATTGTAAATATCTGGTAGAAAGTAAAACAAAAATATGATGAAGGAGAGGATTGCTTTTGGTTTAATTCATAAAGGTGTAGAAAATAAGAAAGTAGAATGGGACATTTCTAATTATCTTTCTATGAATTACATAGAGAGTAGAAAAGAATAAACCTATAGGGTTGTGAGACATCCACCCTTCCCTTCCTTCTCCGGAAATATTTAAGATTTCATGGATGCGTCATGAACTGATACACTCTACACCTACTCATCTTTTTTTTTTGTTTTGTTTTGTTTTGCATTTTTGTTGATACAGTTATCAAAAAAGCAAATCACTTATTAGTGGTTAATGGAAAGCAGAAAATAAGAAATTAATAAATTCAAAATTTTGAATTTCGACCCCAATCACACTATGTAAAAGCTAGCAAGAAATGCCTTTGAGGTCAAGTCATTGAGCAGTCATCAAGTAGTAAAGAATATTCTTTGTATCAGTTTCCTTTCCCCTCCACCCTCCCACCATGTTTGCTGTGGTTTCCCAAGCCATGTAGCTTTCAGTAGGGTTTGACCAATGGGCTGCCCCAAAGGGAGGAAAATGTGGTCTCTGTATCTATTTCCCTGTCCCCTTTCAGTAACCTGGTGCTGTGCGTTGTGAGGGTTATTACTCCTCCCAGGAGGTGAACTCTATAGCACTGCTGCTCAAATTATGTTTTACTGACCAATATCACTCTGCCAATTATTGCTGCAGGCCTGCAATGAACTAATTGCAAACATGATGAGTAGAATTTAGAAAATGTTACAGCAATTTCACAGGGTAAATTTGTATCTGTCAAATCTGATAATACCAGAACTAGACTTGTATTTACATTATCTTTTTTTTACTTCATTTTTTTAGTGGTTTATTTTCATTTTCCAATTTTTAATTTGACAAATGTCTTGTAATTTATTTCCTTTTCACTTTACTAATTTTAAAGTATTGATCTTCAACAGACTGGGAATACAGAAAGCCAACCAACAAACAAAAAACTAAACCCAGTTCTTTACTACACGTGTTTTGAGAAGCCCTGCTCTTTAAGACTCTCCTTATGGGTCCCTACGCATTTCTACTTCAGATTTTAACCTCTCCATGCTTCTGATTCAGAAATTAAACAGCATCCCTGGTGTTCCCACACCTTCATCTTGGTAAATAGTTTATCTCAATAAAAATCAAATGATCCATCAATTTCCTGCTGGGTATCTAAACTAATAATGACATTTTGATTTTAATTTTTTTTTTTAATTTATTTATGATAGGCACACAGTGAGAGAGACAGGCAGAGCACAGGCAGAGGAAGAAGCAGGCTCCATGCACCGGGAGCCTGACGTGGGATTCGATCCCGGGTCTCCAGGATCTAGCCCTGGGCCAAAGGCAGGCGCTAAACCGCTGCGCCACCCAGGGATCCCGACATTTTGATTTTAATGTAAAACTTGTTCTTACTATTTGTTGAATGAATATTCAGTTCTTGATAGAAGTTGAGAGAAGAGCACATAGATTTTATTTTCAAGTGAAGTCAGTCAATATCTGTCCTGACTCCCAGTACTTGTTAGACAAGAAGCTTATTCATCTGTAAGAATTTGAACACTAGAGCAAAGTGTTTATTGTTGTCACTGAAATCCAGAACTGGTCTAAGGGAAGATCAATATTTTGTTATCCCAAGTCTGTACTAGCCTTTACCTCACAAAATTTTTCTCCTCCTCATAAAACCAATTTTCTGAGGCTGAGTGTAAGTTTTCTGAACAGGCCCATCATCTTGTCTCACACTTGTGTTGAGAGAGAGGGTAGCTATTTTTCAATTTTGATTCTACAGTTTGTCCAAGTGGTTTTCAATAAGACTTGAGACTCGCTGATATTTTTCCTCACTCTGAATCCCCTGTGAGAATGGAAACAGTTCACCATTTCCTTTTTTGAGTCATGTTTCCAAAAATTGGGTTTCTAAGTCCACTTAAAGGCAAAACATTTTTTCCCCCTAGGGTCATAAAGAGACTTATCCAACTGGTTTACATGATGGGGTTTTTCTTCTAAGTAGGCTACCTTCATGACTACCCATCCTCTTCAAAACAGACAGAAAATATGGCCTACTATTTTGTTGGAATTATTCCTGCAATTCTCCTTTCTATTCAAATACCCCGGTGAGAAACCTCCCTCTGCTAAACCACAAGATTACTCGGTGTTGGAGGAGAATTATATATTTGTTATTGCGGCGTCCTCATTGTTTTGACTGAAGTAGCCTTATAACACTAACCATTAAGTGACACCTTCCAGAACTATTTTTCAAACCCAAGAGTTTATGACGATAACTTCTCTCTGTGAAGAAGACAGTGTTTTATGAAACATTGAGACTTTAATTTGCAACTTGAGAGATGAAACATCACCAAACCAAATATTGAAGGGCATCAATAATACAGACATCAACAAAGTTCCTCTAAGATACTCTTACAGTTTCCAGATGAGGACAAAACTTGAAATATATTTATGCTTCTGCTGGTTTGGGGAAGCTCATTATAAGAAAAAAATGTTGAATTTCACCATTATTTGCAAATCCTACAAATGCTACACATGGCATTTATTGACACAATCAATCTAGACAGAGAAATTAATGTGTTTCTTTAAACTCCTGAACATCATTTCTGTGTCTTCAGTACTTGTACTGTTTGAGAAGGGGATCTTTTCAAGTTCCCACATTGCATTTTTTCATATCCTTACCCTAATTTTCTCATATATGCATCCTAATTTACCTGTGAATATTATTTGTTCTTCACCAATACTACTTTTATTTTCTTCCCTCTTGTGGACATAAAGTTCTGCTAATAATTTGTTTTCTAAGCCATTTTAAGAATTATGACTTTTTTGTTTAACAAAAATATTTACTTTGAGATCCCAATAATCACTTAAGATAATTAGCACCTTTACTTGTTCAGTAGCTCTGATTTTAGTTCCATCTTTCATGATTTCACAGAAACCATTGTGCTTTACAGATAACTCATAATGGTAGGTGGCAGCGTGATTCACTACCTCATGTAAACGCCATTAGTACAAGGTTCTCCTTGTGCAGCTGGCTTTCTCTTGTATTCCTTTCACATGCATGACATGAAACATCTCAAATGATAGTAACTCTGCAACATAACTTAATTAGATTTGTCCATTGGCCAAGGCCCTTAACCACCATCATCCTCTTGTGTGTCCCATATTGTCTCAGAAATCACCACATTGGGCAACATGTTTGCAAAACATGACTCCTAAGAAAATATACACAGAAGGAGGTAATAAATAAGTAAATGAGAAAATTTTGCAAAAGAAGAAAAAAGGAACATTAAACATTCATTACACATTTCAGCTCTGACCCATATAATCTATGTCTGCAAGTCATATCATGACAACAAAATGGCGAAGAGGAAGCAGCTGAATGGCAGCATATACAGATATCTTTTTTTAGTTTGCAAAGCCCACTCCTATTTTATTTTACACTTTAAGACCTTGTTTGTCTCTTAAAAATTAGCCCAAGGTGCATATGGAGAGTCTAGGAGGAGTTAATTCAGGAGGAGAGCAACATTGCTATCCTACTAATCTCTGTCCAGTGCAACTCTCACCCTCTATCAGACAGCATCTCTGTCTCTCTCCAAAAGCTAAGATTGAACTCAAGCAAGCAAACGTTCTAATGTTCACTGTTACACAGTACTGCGAGACCTCTAATCTTCCATCACCCCAGGGCCATGCGGCATGCAAAGTGAAAAGGAAAAGAGCATTTCTTTCAATCCTAATCTCCCTTTAAAGGAAGTTTGTGGATTTGAAGGAGTTCCCAGAATCCTCACTGAAACAATCTGGTCTGGTGGGCAACACAGAACTCACTCTATTTGCTCACTCTTATGGTTAATTTGGGTATGTAAATTTGGCAGGGGTGGTGGTTGAGGGTGTGAATTTAACATTTAGGTGAATTATTCAGGAGTTTAAAAAGGAGGATGCACCAAAAGGACTATGAACCATACATGACATTTATTTGCACATGACTGTGAATTAAAGTTCTTCAAATTATTTCAAAAGCAGTGTCTAAACAGGGTTGATGAGATAATATAGCTCAAGGAAAATCACATTTTGTGCAGATTAATCTAAATCATCCTCATTAGAGCACTTCATACTAATCGTCTAAATACAAATGAAAATCCATTAGGGCTGTTGAGTGTGTGTACGTGTGTGTGATTCAGGCTACCCATCCATGAGCTACAAATAAATACACACAAAGCAAATGCTTAATCCCAAAGGATACAGATTTACCGGTTTTCTAGCCAGAAAGTTGCCAAAGTTTTCACTTTGTCCACCAGATGGCAAGCTTTCACTATTAATCAGCCAGCTATACTCCAGAATCTAACATTTACCCTGATAAAAATGATCCCATTAAGATAAATCTTTGGAAAAAGCATACTATCACATTAATCATAGATAGAAATAAATAAATTTCTGAAAATCTTTATCTTGTATAATTTGTATTTAATCTCTCTTGACTCTAGCCAATAATTAATTAATCACAAATAAAAAGTAAATAGCTCCAAAATATTACCAAAATCCCACTGTAATTTTCTGTATTACAGATCACCAATCTATATTATTTAATTTTATAAAAATCTGGCCAAATTGTTTCTATGATTACATGAATACTTTAGTCTTAAATAGGGATTTCAAAATTTCAAAACACTTCCCTCCAAATTGTTTCTTCATAATACTTCTTAGAAGCAAATATTGTTTTAATGAGAAAAAAAGAACCACATGGAGGTTGCTTGCCTTGTTTATAGTAATATGTTTATTTTCAGAAGTAAAATCTGCAGAGTTTAATATTGGAACAACTTGGTTTTTTAGGTATTTTTGATCAAAAACAATAGAACATCTAAAATTACAGAAACAAAGACATAGAGAATAAGGCAATAATCATCAGTGCTAGTTTTTTCAAATCTTAACAATGACCATATATCTGCTTCAGTGTTTTTTTTTTTTAAGTGAATACTACACACAGAAAAGTTGAAGCCCAATTTTGCCTTCCAAAACTGGTTTCTTTCTCGTCAGTTCCAGAGGTAATATTTAGAGTCATCACCATCCTACAGCAAGTATTTATTTATCTGTGCAAGTTTTACAATTCCATACTTTTGCATTAAAAATAGCATGTATTTTGTTATAATATCTTGTGTTTATATGGTTCTTCAACTTTCATTGGCATCATGTAGTCTGTGAATATTATCTAAATTGATGCATACACCTGTTTCCTCATTTTAGATAATTTGCTAATGGTTATTTGATCTGGTTTCTGTTTTATAGAAATAGTACAAATTGTATTACTGTGAATATTTGCTTGTGTGTGTGTATATATATATATATATATATATATATATATGAATTCGCTAGTTTGGTTTTGTTATGTATTTTGGAGTAAATATTTGGAGGTGGAATTTCCAGTTCAAAAGGTGAGTGATTTTCTCTTTAATTTACATTCCAATCTTTTTTTTTCTAAAACATATGCACTTGTATTAAACTTGGTGTCACTTGGTTAAAAACCTTTAGGGATTTTGTCAGCGGGGTTTTCTTTTAGGCATGGATTCCTTGTTTAAACCAAGTATGGTAGAAAGTCCAATATATAAATTAGATTCTATGAGGTGAATTATGTCCCACTCAAAAAAATATGTTTAAGTCCTCACCCTCAGTAATTCAGAATATGGCTTTATTTGAAAATTGGGTCTTTCAAGAGGTAATCAAGTTAAAATGAGGTCACAAGGGCAGCCCTGAGTGGCTCAGTCGTTTAGCGCCATCATAAGCCCAAGGCCTGATCCTGGAGACCCAGGATCGAGTCCCACGTCAGGCTCCCTGCATGGAGCCTGCTTCTCCCTCTGCCTGTGTCTCTGCCTCCCTCTTTCTCTCTCTCTCTCTTTCTCTCTCTCTCTCTCTCTCTCTGTGTCTCTCTCTCATAAATAAATAAAATATTTTTAAAAATGAGGTCACTAGGCTGAACCCTAATCAAATATGACTGGCATCCTTATAAAAGGGGGGAATCTGGACATGGATGCAGACATGCTCGGAAGGAAGAAGATGTAGAAGACCCAGAAGGAATGTCATCTGCAGATGGCCAGTTGCAGTGATACTTCTCTAAGTCAAGGAATGTCATAGACTGAGGGAAAATCTCCAACATATAGGAAGGGGCAAGGAAGGATTCCACTAACATTTCAGAGGGAGCACGGCTCTATCAAAACCTTGATTTTGAACTTCCAGCCTGCAGAATTGTGAGACAATAAATTTTCATTATTCTAAGCCGATAATTATGGCAGTTGGTTAGTATTGCCCTAGGAAACTAATGGAGTACCTGGGGTTTGCAGCTCCTTGTATAAACATACTTTCTCCCAATTGTGTGATCAAGCACTTAGCTAGGTCTTACTGTGAAGGGATTGGCATATGTAGTTAAAGTCTCAAATCAACTGACTGAAAAACAGGAAGATTAGTGGAACCTAATTTCATACTTGAACCCACCGTATGAAGCCAGAGGAGCAGGGCAATGAGTCTGCAAGCCATGGAATGCCAAGGATTACAGACACCAGAATCTGTATGAGAGGAAAGGACAGATTCTCTCCACTACCCATCCTAAGGAATCATCTCTGCCAACACCTTGATCCTACATAGACTTTTTGCCCCCACACAGTGAGAGAATAAATTATGTCCTCTTGAAACATCTTGTTTGTGCTACTTTGTCAGGGCAGCCCAAGGAAAACAGTATACTACATGCAGCTGGGTCTGTTTCTGTCAAAGCCACTCTGGGGCTCAGCAGCCTAAGCACCCTGACTCCTTCCCACCCCCACTTCCATCCTTTGTGTTCCCCAGAGTTTCTCAGAGCATATAATGAGAAACACTGTACTAAACCATGTCTCTTGAGAGACTTGACATTTTTAAATTGCAAGTTACTTTAGATAAAATCCCTAATTACTTTAGATAATGCAAATTAGTTTAGACAAATATATATCTAAGGAGATCCTTCACTGGTAAAGTTTCTCCTCTCAGGGAAACATGAAATGGTGTACAGCACAGAGGTTTCTATAAATTGATCATACAGCTTTCTGGTGTTATCCAACTAGATTAGTCACAGTCCTATGTAAGAAATGTGTGTATATTTATAGAAAATCTGTTCATTTGCAAATGGTACTATGGTAGAAAAGGGGAAAAGTCAGATTATTCCTAATCTTTTAAAATCAGTCTTTCTCTGGGAGAATTACTCTCCTGAAATCATTACCCTATCTTTACCTACCCCAGAATTAACCATTGTTTGATCCAGAATCCTTCTGTCCTGCTCTGCGTTGTATTCATCATTAAAATTGGTTTAAAGGCAAAATATTTTAGTATGAAGAGTGTCAACTCAAGAATCGTATGATGTGCAATCTTGGACAAATGACTTTTATATCCATAAATTTCCCACCTGAAAAATGAAGATAATATGTCTACCTGTTAGACTAAATGACTTAACTAACATATGTTTATGCCCTAAGAAAATCATGTGACACATATTGTTTGATGGAACTAGCTATTTTTGTGCTTTGCCATTTAAATGTGAAAATTATATGTTATTATTTAGTACTGTAAAATGTACATATGGAGGTTATAGATATATATATCTAATACTTTCTTTTATGCATCAATATAAGGGAACTAAAATATAAATGTTCAAGGTTCACTATTTCCACAGAAATTTTTTTCTTCCTGTAAATTTGTTACTAAAATGAAAATTGGATTATATACCATTAACTTTTAAGGATTTTATTATAATCCTTTAAAAAATTAAACACATACATACGTAAAAGGGTAAAAATCTAAGATAAGATTCATAAACTGGGGCACCTGGGTGGCTTAGTGGTTGAGTATCTGCCATTGGCTCAGTTTGTGATCCCAGGGTCTTGGGATCGAATCCCATATGAGGCTCCCTTCAAAGAGCCTACTTCTCCCTCTGCCTCTCTCTTTCATGAAGAAATAAAATCTTTAAAAAAATTTATAAACTGCACCAATATAACTGTCCAAATGGAGAAATCAGTTCTTGAAAAGAGAACGGAGATGAGAAATCATCTTAAAACTCAGTGTTTGAATGTTCTTATCCATAAAAAAGTAAAGCAAGAGATTATTATGTTCCCTTCCAATTATGAAACTCTATTTATTTCAGTACCCAACTGAAGTTCAAAATAATTATACTTAAAACATTTACAAGTCTGTCCCCAAGCAGAAGTATGTTTACATAAAATATATGCATTCTTCAATATTTGCTCTGCCTTACCCAGGCAAAAATATACAAACATTTGAGTCAATATTTGTACTATGTTGTTTGATAAATGTGGATAAAGTCTTATATAAGAGTTTGTATTTCAGTCTAAATTCTGATACTGTTTGTATTTAGAGGGACAAAGGTTTATTCACCAAGCTTCTTATAAAACAGTGATGTTTGCTCGGTTCCTAATATCTATCAAAAACTGAGTAAGTCCCCTAAACCAGAAAGTGTATAATCTATGTCACAATACAGCTTATAGGAAAGTTCCAATAAAAGCAAGAGGAAGGGGCACCTGGGTGGCTCAGAGGTTGAGCATCTGCCTTCGACTCAGGTGGTGATGCCAGGGTCCTGGGATCAAGTCCCACATCAGGTTCTCCCCAGGGAGTCTGCTTCTCCTTCTGCCTGTGTCTCCACCTCTCTCTCTCATGAATAAGTAAATAAAATCTTAAAAAAAAAAAAAAAAAAAAAAAAGAAGAGCAAGAGGAAAAGGCCTTTGAGGACAGAAAGATTTTCAGAGGACATAAATGGGGGTCGTCCTTCTCAGGGAACCCGCTGCCAAGCTCTTCTGGCCCACAGTCTGGGGGTTGAAAAGGGGGAGCAGTGCAGGAGGATAGGACAGGGAATTTTAAATTTTCAATGGAAAATAACACCTGAGAAGTAAACTGAGAACACACAGAACTGAGAAAATCTGTGTCAGCATTCCACCTCCTAGTTCTGTGAAACTCCGTGCAAGCTCAGCTTCAGTGGGGAAGGATTTCTAGGTATATTTCAAGGTAGAGGATTTCTAGGTGGAATAATGTGAAAAAGAAGTTTCTACATTCCTAGAAAGATGGGTGGGAGAGTTTAACTTTTTTAAAGATTTTACTTATTCATTTAAGAGTGCAAGTGGGGTCCTAGGGGAGGAGGAGGAGAGGAGGGGCACAGGGAGAAGGAGAAGCAGACTCCTTGCTGAGCAGAGAGCCAGAAGTGGGGCTCCATCCCAGGACCTGGGTATCATGACCTGAGCTTAACCAGCTGAGCCACCCAGGTGCCCTAAGAATTTTAACTTCTTAAAAAGACTTTTACATGGGGACTGTTTGGAGGAAGCATCAGAGTATGGGAAAGTAGAGATTTTGGGGGGTGGGGGGCAGTTAAAATCTCCAAGGAAAATATGAGAGCCTTCCATCCCCAAAGACAGAAAACAAAATAGATAAAAGGCCATTGATCTCATTGGCCTAATTGATATCAATAATTCCAAAGTATACGATCTGAAATGCACATGGAATGTGTATTTTTACCTAACATGTTGTTGCATAAAGCAAGTATCGGTACCTCCGAAAGGGCAGGAAATATTCAGAATATGTTATCTAGCCACTGAGTAATTTAGCTGAATAGTGTAATAAAAACTTAAATAGAAAATACCCAACTACCTAGACATTACATAACAAAATTGTAAATAATCCTTTCCGCAAAGAAAAAATGAGAGCGGAATTACAAATATGTTCAACTGAATGGTAATAAAGATACAATATAGCAAAATTTGTGAAATGCAGATCAAACAATGCTTAAAGAATACTTGTATATGTGGAAAGAGTTCTTAATTGTCTTGAATTAAAAATAGTCTCTTTAATATTCTGGGTTTGTCATTAAAAGATGTTCTATGTGGTTAGTAAGCACAATATTTCTCTACAGAATAAAATGGTCCAAATTCCTCCCCAATCCCTTGCAACCTACTTTTGCTGCGGGACCTTGAACCTCTTCCCATCAGAGGCAAAGTCCCACCCCTTGACTGTGAGTTTGCTCATGTGATTTGCTTTACGCAATGACAATCACTCCCTCTTCAGTCTGAGCTCCAATTAACCACAGTTGAGCAGACCTGAGCCCAAATTACAGCAAGAAACCAAGCTCTAGACCAGCAGCTTGAATCAGAAGGCTGTGTGGAGTCTCAGCTGACCTACAAACACTTGAGCAAGAATAAATGTTCCTGATTCTTTCAGCCACTGATCTGGGGGATAATTTGTTATATAATAAATTTGATAATAAAAATTTCTAAAAATAAAATACCTTGGAACAATAAACTTCTGTGAACAGTAATAGTTGATTGATTACAAATAAATGGAAGGATTATCAGGAAATAACCTCTCCTCCTTTTTTTTTTTTTTTCTTCAGTATTTTACTTATTTATTTATGAGTGACACACAGAGAGGCTGAGACACAGGCAGAGGGAGAAGCAGGCTCCATCCAGGGAGCCTGATGTGGGACTCGATCCCAGGACTCCAGGATCACCCCCTGAGCCAAAGGCAGATGTTCAACCACTGAGCCACCCAGGTGTCCCATCATCTCCTCTCTTTTGATACATCAGTACATATGCTAACTTATAATATCTTGAATTCTAGAGCAAGTATGAATGTTTATATTGAGATTACATGAATAATTTATATGTATGCATTTGTTCAGTCTTCTTTTAAAATATTAACTAACATCTAAATGTATCTCTTTCATGCCAGAACTAAGTGTTTTTTTGGTGAGAGATTAATAAGACATTGAGCTTCCATACTTTAAAATAGTCTTAAAAAAACAAGACTTGTGCTAAAAGTTTCATTGGCAAAGTATTTACACTTAAGTGGATATAATTAAGTTGAAAGTTTATTAAGCTTGGTAATTTGGTTGCAACAGTAGCGTTTCTGGCATGCTGATATGGGGCCACTGTTTTCCCTGTCATAGTTCTCAACTGAAAAGTAAATTTTCCTTTATATTTCTTGTAGTCAGTTCTATCATTTGTACTGCAGTATGACCCAAACCAGTAGGGTTTTCAATTTGTTTTGCTAGTACGACATATTGTTGGCTTGGTCTTGGATTTTGTCTGACAAATGAGCTTAGTGAGAACAGGAGCAGAACAAGGAGTCAATACCATTTTTCTTGCTTATTAGCTTCCAGACATCTCAGGATACAAACACAAAGTGATCTGCAAACTGTTCAGCATATCTTTAATTGATTTTGTGATGCTCTTCAAGCAATGTCCATAGGAACCTCAGGGACCAGCTTTCATTGCTGCTCTGATTGCAATTGTATCAGACTGGAAAGCACAGAATCAGTGACTGCTAGTGTTTTCTTTTAAATGAAGCACAAGAGGGAGATAGAATACCTCATTTCGAAGAATGTCTCTTGTTTTTCCTCTTTTGACTATTTTTCATTAGAAATATACCTCTTGGACCAGTAACAGGTCAAGACGTGCCTTCAGCAGAGAACAGGTTGGAAATATGTGGTCTGAATAATATTTTATTTTTACTCTTTAGAATTATCTGGAATAGCAATTGAGTATTGGTATCCAAAGTGAGTTTACGTAAATCAGAAAAAAAGTTTTAACAATAAAAATGATCTAAATGTGGTCATACTTACGAGTTTGTAAAAGGAGTTTTTAAATTTCCTTGAAAAGTATGTATTACTATTGGGTTTTTTTTTTTTTTTAAATAGTTCCATTATGATGTTAGTTGTTTTGCATGGAATTAAATTCTTGAATTATTTAATATTTGAAAAATATTTGACCTTTAAAGTATTTGCCTTTTTGGGATCCCTGGATGGCGCAGCGGTTTAGCGCCTGCCTTTGGCCCAGGGCGCGATCCTGGAGACCCGGAATCGAATCCCATGTCGGGCTCCCGGTGCATGGAGCCTGCTTCTCCCTCTGCCTGTGTCTCTGCCTCTCTCTCACTGTGTGACTATCATAAAAAAATAAAAATTAAAAAAAAAAACTTAAAAAAAAAAGTATTTGCCTTTTTACCTGAGAAAAATTGTAAGATATATTAAGCTGAAATTACTTTTATATGGGGCACCTGGGTGGCTCAGTGGTTGAGTGTCTGGCTTTGGCTCAGGTCTTGGGATTGAGTCCCGCATCGGGTTCCCCGCAGGGAGTGTGCTGCTCCCTCTGCCTGTGTCTCTGCCTCTCTCTGTGTCTCTCATGAATAAATAAATAAAAACTTAAAAAAATAAGGTACAGTACTGTCACATTACATGTTCTGTACTTAAGAGACTTTTTTTTTAAACTCTTGGCCATATTTACATGAGAACCAAATGCCTGAGCACCATCCACAGATGCTTAGGGGACACTAATTATCTATTTGTGCCATATGTTTTGAAAGCAAAGATGACAGAGTGTGTCTTTGGAGTCACGGCTCTTTCTTTCCAAAACAACCCTGGACAGCCTACATCATTTTGATTCTTTGAAAGCATCGTTTAACTGATTATTTCAGGAATGTTGTTGTTCTTACTAATGATAAAATCACTTAAAGCATAGCTTCAGCACGCTATTTTAGTGTTGATTTATTTTTTTAAAAGAACAGATACATAATAAGTTAACATTATCTAACAACTAAATAATTTGCCTTTCAAATTGCCTATTTTGTATTCTTAACAAATTCAGAATGTATTTTATCAAAATGCTCAATTTGACTCTTTCTTTGGCCCAGTCAAGAGGCCCAGGTTTCCAGTATCACTGCCTCTATGTGTTAATGAGATACAATTCCTATTTAAATTTAAGTATTAAAAAAAAAAATTAAGTATTATATGTTTTGAAATCCACATTATCAATCCAATGATAGAATAAGTCATTTGATATTATTATGAATCAGTCCCAGTCAAGTGTTTTTCATTTAACGTTACTCATTACTTTCATTAAGAGCTGCTCATAGGTGCTTAAATCTCTTGTATCTGTTTAGGATCTGAAAAATTTCTTTAATTAGTGGTTGTCATACTTTGGGGACATAACGTTTTGCAAGTGTTAGGCCATTAGAATAGGGGAAAAAGCATTTCCATCTTTCTCTTTGTTATTTTTTCTTTTCTAATATTTTTTTTTGCTAATAGGCAATTTTTTTATTTTTAAATAGAGTTTTTAAAATTTAAATTCAATTAATAACATATAATGTATTATTGGTTTCAGAGGTAGAGGTCAGTGATTTATTCGTCTTAGATAACACCCAGTACTCCTTGTATCATGTGCCCTCCTAAATGCCCCTCACCCAGTTACCCCACCTCCCCACTCCTTCCCCCTCTAGCGACCCTCAGTTTGTTTCCTATGATTAAGAATCTCTTATTATTTGTCTCCCTCTCATCTCAAGATTTCATCTTGCTTTATTTTTTCCTCTCTTCCCCTAGGCTCCTCTGTTTTGTTTCTTAAATTCCACATATGAGTAAGATCATATGATAATCGTCTCTCTGATTGACTTATTTTGTTTAGCCTAATATCTTCTAGTTGCTTTTCCTTCTTGACTGTGGCTGGCCAAGGAGATACCTGCATTCACGCCGATCTTCCTTTTCAAAGGAAAATTATGTAGGAGTGGAAGTGCAAGAGACTGTTCTCCAGCTGTTTTCTCTTTTCTTTCCTTTTTTCTCTTTGTTCTTTTTCTTTTCTTTCTTTTCTGTTCTTTTGTAAATGGTGATTCAATTGGGACTTTTGACCCTCCTTGAAAAAACACCTGCGTTTAGGACCTAGGCTAGCTCTGTTCTATGCAGTTAGGCAAATATTCCTCCTTTCTCTGTCTCTTGACATTGGTGTATGTGACCTTTCTTAGTAATGAGATCCAACACATTCTTTTTCTATACTACATTGAGGATAAAAATCATCAACTTTTGACTCGTCTTAATTTGATGTTACTTGAACTTAAAGGACGGACCGTACAAAGAGCTCCCTATTTGATGTGATATTTCACTGTAGTTTTGCTCACTAGAATAGAAAGCCACTTACAGTTTTTCCCTTTGAGCTCAATTGAGAAACCAATAGGGGAAAAAAAAATGCAAGTGTCATATAAAGTTTAAAACACCATCTCACTTGCTCTTAAAAATGAATCAGATAACTTTATTTATACCCAGGTTCAGAATAGACTTCTCACTCCTTGCCATTTGATTGATCTTATTCCATGAAACATCCAGTTAGCATTAAAGTGTTTCTTAGCTTTTCCTTTTGTGTTTAAATTTTCCTTGGGGAATTGACTGAGAAGAGTGTTTTGTCAAGGAGAGTTTTGATGTATTAATGGGACTGTTAACCTAAATACCATCTTCTATTGCTATTGTCTCCATATTAACAAAATCATAAATAAGCATTTTCTTTGTTCCTGAATAATATTAATATATATGTACAAAGATTATTGCAAGTAATTAATTTCATGGAAATTTCTAGGTGAGCATGTTTGTCCCTGGGCCCTTGGAAATATTATAAATAATAAATAAACACACTTACTAAAAACAGAGATTTAGATACTGACTGAACAAACAAGGAGTATAGTATATCATATATATCGAGAATTATGTGAAAGATTGTACACAGCCACTAAAATTTTCCAGATAATCTCAGTATTTAAGAAAGTTTCATTTTTCTCTCTCATTTTACTGATGTGTTTGGCTCTCATTGTGGAGTGGGTGATAACAGTAGGCCTTTTTTTTTAAATCAGTATATAATGCAAAATCCCTCCTAGACAAAATTTCCCTTGAAAGCCTACTACATTACCCAAAATGCATAAAATACACCATGTAACAGTAATTCCAAGTACTGTACAGCCGATTTTTTCTCCATAACAGATTGTTATTTCTTTAATTAGGCCCTGAATAATAGAGTTGACTGGAGTTTAAAGGATATGTTGTACACATAGAATTATATTTTGTGCAATATTGATTTACAGAAAGCAACATCACATTATATGAGACAGAAAGAAAATTAAATTTTTGAGGTACTGCCTATTCAGTTATCCATTTCTCTCTTACTTTGGATCATAATGAACTTATATAACCAATGTATTTAAATCTCTTTTATGCACACACACATACAGTGTTTTACTGGGATGTGTGTGTGTTTATACAAATATGTATATATTTATAGTGCCCGGGATGTGTGTGCATTTATACAAATATGTATATATTTATAGTGCCCACACTGTTAGTCCTCCCCAGGTTTTTGCTTTTGCACACACTTCAAGCACACATCTTCTCAGCTTTCTCAGAACTCATCCACATGTATCTGCTTTCCTGAGGTTTATGTTGGATACATTTTTATGGAACCTCATGGGTCACTCCACTGTTACTGCTAGCTAAAAGAGGTATATTTATATAGAAGCTTACAAATGCATAGGAAATTTATTGCAAATATATTCCAACTAATCTTCTAACTTTCTTTTCTTTTTCTGAAAGTGAGAGGCAGAATTATTTTATTACAAATGATCTGGGGATCCATGAACTATAGAAATCTTGCTATACTTATATCCAGTTTTCCTTTGACCTGGCATTCTCTTATTGTTGGAAGTTCTGATGATTTCCAGTGGAGAAGATAACTTGATTTTTTCTTAGAGAATGTTATTTCTGATGACAATCACCTCTCTTCTCTGTTCCAAAGTTATTGTTGTGGCATCTATGATTTCCTTCGAATCTTCTCATATCATTTGTCCAAATAACTATCATAACAAATTTTTCTCTAATATGTCCTTTCTATATGGTCTATTATTAAAGCCCATTATTGAAAACAGATATGTTTTCATAAAGTGTCTTTAATGAAAATTATTCATGGTGCATGGAAGTCAGTGTGTACAAGTGTGCACATCTTTGTATTAAACAACTTAGTTTTTCACTAACAAATGAGTCAGGAAAAATTTTTTACTTTTGAAATCAATGTGGCATAGTGATTGCCTTTATGTTCTTAGAAAAGAACTACATGTTTATCATCAAATAGTTTTCTTATAATTTATCATTTGTGGTATGTCTGCATAATACTTACATATGAGATGCTTATTGCAAATACAGCTTTTTACCCTCAATATAAGTATTAATAGAATTCTAAATCATTCCATTAATCTTTTTTCTTCTTAATTCACTAAATGCTTCAGATGCAGATCTATCACACGTCCTCACTCTCCTAGGTCTGTGCAACATTTGTCTTTTTTTTAAAGAAAATCAAAGCCCACTTTTATTGATGCACCAACAGACAGACACGATTTGGAAGAGAGGGCAACATTCCCTTCTATCATCAAACAACTTAAACAGAATTAAAGAGAAAAATAGTTGAGGTTCCCCTTACACCGTATAACTCCTAGTAAAACTTGGCGTCATATCTGTCATACAAATTCATCTTTCAAGTGTCATTAGAGTTTGGGGTGTAATCTTTATGTGGTAACATTGTAAGCTCAGCCCAGCATATTTATTAAAATTAAATTATTATTTTGGAAAAACAATAAATATTAGAATGATTATTTTCAATAAGAGAGTAAGTTACATTCCTGAATATTATGATTAACTTTAGAATGTTACTGTCTATTAAAACCTTTGTGCCAATACCTTGATTTTCTAATTTGACCTCTTTGTAATCCTTTAAAAATGTAAAAATTAAAAATTAAAAATTACTTACTCTATGTTAAAGATAAGGAAACCAAGTTTCAGAAGTCACATTATTAGTAACATATATTATATGACTCAATGAGGCAACACCTGCATGTTTGTTTCAATACATAACATAAAAATACATAAGTGACCTTGAGATTCTGTAGATTGAATACAATTTAAAACTATCACATTTACATAACTATCACTCCTACTATTAACCTATGAATATGTTGACAATAGTGAGTCTTATTCTTCACTATCTTCCCCAAAATTTGTATTACTTTCACAGTATTTGGTATTTAACAGTAATAGTCAGTGAATGATTTGTGGGATGGCCAGATTGCAAATCGTAAGCATTGTTAGTCTAGATTGTTTTAAAAACTAGCCATTCAACAATGACGTTTGTGGATTATGTTTGATAATGGATTCTGTTTGTTTATTGTTCAGAGATAAACATTCTTATATTTAAGAGAAGAATCACAAACTACTGATGCTGTCATGCAGGCTCAATTTTCTTTCTAGGAAAATGGATCGAAAACATTTGTATATTATTTTTAGGGATCCATTAACCATCTGAAGACTCTCCAATGATGACCAAAAGGTCTATGAATCTCATGAATGTATCCTATCAGATTAAGAATCACAAATTTTAAGAGCTTTATTTGAAATTATAAGCTTGTCTCAAAAGGTGAAAAGGATTTGGCATTGGGAATTGGACCCATCAACACCTAAGATATATTTCACATCAGCTACCTATCAATCTACAGGAATCTCATATAGGGTATTTATACTTAGGACATGGGTCGACAAAGAAACCTCTCCTTACTAGTTGTTTCTGGTCCCAAATTCCAAAGTAGAACTTTATTTCTAATCAACAGAGCTAGACTATCTATAAAAAGGAGGAACCTCTTTGGTCTAAACTTTTATCCCAGCCTTAAGTTTTGGATCTATAATAAATTAGCAAGATGTACCACTTAAAAACCAAGCAAATCTTCCAAACACCATCTTATATCACATTCATGGGATGAAGAATCAGAATATGGCTTTCTAAATATATGCTAATATGTGTAAATTGTGCAAAAGTTTCATTACTAGTACAGGTAACCTCATTAGTATATTGACTGTAATGACTGTGAACCAAAAAATCCTCCTATATGAGAGGAAGTGTGCAAAGCCATGAGAAGAGAGTAGTTGATGATGACAGTTCACTCTTTCTGTTTGGTTTTTTGTTTTCTTTTAATTCAGTGAGTTTAATAGCCAAACATTCAGAGGGCAGAGACATTGATGTTTCTGAAAAGAACTGTAAGAGATGCCTTGAACCTTCATACAATCATTGAAATTATCTTTAATGCTTTCGTGTAATTTTTCTAAGAACAATAAAAGGGAGAATCCAGCCCCTTAATATCTTGTTAATGTCATATTGATCCTGGCCAAAGAAGTTCTGATTTTCATCTGTGCAAAACTTAAGGTTTAAATTGATTCTTCATATGATTCACCAGAAAAATAAATAATCGTATTTTTCTTATTCTTTTCCACATGAGCAAGGATTAGTCACTGTACAACTCCTGATAGTGTATTTTACATGATATGGTTCCTGTTAAATGCCCATAATCTTCAGCTATACTATAAACCTGAGCAAATACACATCCATTCAATTTTAGGTGAACCCCATGAAGTACAGAGAATTTAAAGTTCCCTAATTACTTCTCCTTTCCTCTTCTATATAGGGAAATTAAAGTCCCAGTAAGTAGTCTTTTCTATATCATATATTTACATTATTATAATTATATTATAATATTATATTATAATTGCCATATGAAGATTTGTTCCCAAATCCCAAAACAGTCTATGTACACGGTTGGTAAAACCACACAGGGACGGTCAAGTTTAAACTGCAGGGACCTGGGACTTAGGCACAAAAGAATGATTTAATTCCTTTAATTCTTTCTCTAGAAGCTCACTACTGAGCTTCAGACCTTACCACTTACAGGGAACATAAGTTAAAGGAGGGTCTAATGACGAGAAAAAATAATTTCAACTCTAGATTTATTTGATAGCCCCCATTAAGATCTTACTACTAGAAAATTATGCTTTACTATTTAGCAATACATTTTCTTTTGAAGGTTGGATAAGCTGAAAAGGAACTGTAACCTTCTGGTCCATGGAAATTTGATGTACAAAAACAAACCTAGCATTGCAGTAAATATATATGGACATAACTATATCTATATACTAGGAAGGGAGGATAAAGGATCAGACAACGAATGGTCCTACCTTCTCTACTTCACTGAGTCAATCGTCAGATATCTCACCAGAGGTGCAGATATCTGATTATTTGCAAACCAATGTTTCTCAGTTGTTTAATCATTTGTAAGAGAAGTAGATTGGTAGGCCTGGAGAGTATTATGAATCCTCCTTCTAGATTTAACATGCAATAAATTGATTCTCTTTAGTTAGAAATGATGTACAACAAGACATCAAAACTAAATTAGATTTAAACAAGACATCTTGCTCTATTTAAAGGCTAAAATAAGTCATGTGTAATAAAGGGTATTTGCCTCTTGTAAGAAAATCAAATCTCAAAACTTCTCTTTGAGAGCAAAATTCTTGAAGTAGTTTCTAGAATAAATTTGAGAAGATTAAAACTTGCAAATTCCTTATACAAGCTAAATGTCACCAAACCCTATGATTCACCCAAACAGCAAGGATTATTACTTTTGATTATGTCCTATCACTTTCCATTTCATTTTGTATTCAATCAAATTATACTGACAGAATTGCCAGAAAAATAACTTAAATGATGTCAACTGTTGGCAAAAAAGTTACATAAGGAAATTATTAGAAGAAAACATATAATATTTTCTAGTACTCCAAACATGGATTCATACACCTACGCAATGTGAATTTCCAAAACAAGCTTATTTTTCAGTCAATCGTGAAATCCAGCAGGACTGATGATAACTTCTGTTGACCTATGTAGACCTGTGCAGAACCTTCTGCCTGCCTATTTCTCTATCTATCTCTCCTTCCCAGTGTATGTGCATCCAGAGCACAGCAGAAAGCATTTATCTCTTTTCCCATCAGGTAAACTCCCAGAGGAAGACTCTGGTCCTGCATGGAGAATCCTGTAGTTTGGCAGGCAGTTTCATTTTGGCAGCAGTATATAGTAAAGCCCCAAATGGCTATATACCTAATTATATTCTGCAATTCATATATTTATATTAATAAATTTAAAAGTAATATTCCTAAGGCTTATTTGCCATATCTGTTTCTCAATTAATTCTGAACTCAGAGGGAAGGGTGGATGTTTCTATTAAATACTAAAAACCCCAACACTTTCTGAAACTACAATTTAAATCACAACATAATCATTCTTGTTAAATATTCTACATGATTTTCTGGATCCCAAGGTATTTGGGAAATAATAAATTGTTAACTATATACCATAGGCTAAACACAGTGTAAGTCATTTGGCTCATACGGTTATTATTGCAAATATGAAAGATAGATATTATTTTTCCGATTTTATACACGAGGTCACTAAAGGTCACAGAAAAGGATTAAGATATTTAGAAGTTTGAAGTACTGAAGAAGATTTTGTGTATATTTCCATATACAATTAAAAAGAAATACTAAGCCATAAAATAAGTGTAAGCTGCACTAATTAAATTTTATTTCCCATGATGACAACATATCTTTGTAACACCAAAATTGTCTTTAGAAGGCTCCTTCTCATTTGCTTGATTGTCCTGTCGCAGTACATGTGGTTAGGTCCTCAATTAGACTGCAGTACAGGGATGTCAGAAAGGTTAGAGAACTGGTAAATGGCACAGCCAAGAGTCTACAGCCAGTGTTCATTCTTCTGCATTTTGACATATCATGTATGTTATCCTGAACATTCACTCCTGTCATCTTCCTCATCTCACAGTTTCACAGCATAGTCATGAAAATGATTATTTGTCCCAATTCAATACCTAACAGGTACACTAAAGTAGATCAAATACTTAATAATAGACCAAGCAGATTTCTTCTAATGCGCATTTTTTGTCCCAAGTCTTAACTTCAGTAAATATATTGAAATGTATCTTCCTATAAACTAATCTATGTTGTAAGGAATTAAAAATAAAATCAATGTTATCCCTTTCTTTCAAAATTTTTGTCTTCAAGGTACTATTACTATCTTAGACCCACGATAATAGTTACTTTGGGTAGGAAGTCAAGACAGCATTTCCAATCCCAATCAATGGTCTTTTCTGGTACCTAGCTATCTGATGCTTATTAGTATGCTAATATACTAGCATAACTACACCAGGTAAGTTTTAATAGTGTATAGATCACAGGGCACATGAATAACGGCCATTATAGGAGTGGCATTATGTGGAAACCCTAATGCTATTCAGTAGTATATTCTATGTACAAATACATATATATATATATATATATATATATATATATATATATATACATAGAATGCATTTGTGAATCATGTAATGGCCAAATAGGTAAATCAGTTTTGTAAATTGAGTGAACTGAAGGCTTCCTCTCCTTTTCCCTTTGCCTAAGAATCCAACTGATGGCTTCTGCTTGTGAGGATTGAGCAATATCTATCAGACATAGAGATAAGCTCCAAATCAAGATGTGAACTGGGAGTTAAGGTAGGAGATGAAACAACCATGAGTTCCATGAAGAAAAAGTTTGCATAAAAATTAAGAATGAAAAGTAACATATACTTACAAAAATATAAATTGTGCTCATTTATTTTACAGATATTTATACTGATTATCAGGCATGTTTTTATCAGTTTTGTTCAGTAGTGAACAATGAAAGATCATATCATGTGCTCCTACAATTGATATGTAATGCTTGACAGAAGAAAAGCAATTGTTTTTTATATAAGCTTTAATTATGGTAAATGGAAATAACAATAATGTACAGGATAATGGTGATAAATGATAATTTTATTAATAAAATGATTATTTTGGAGACTTATTATCTGCCAGACACTGTTTTGAATGTGTTACTTGCTTTAATTCATTCAAGGAGCATGATTTTAGGAGGTATGTAATATGATCATTCTCATTTTATAAAAGAAACACCTGAAGGATTGATTGGGTGACAACTGATTCATGGAGCAGAAATTGGTACAGCCAGGATCAGAGGATCAGAGGCCATAGAGGGTCACAGTTTGAAAGTTAAATTCCAACACTGATCAGTCAAAGCACAATCATCCTATACCTCACTATTCCCAGACACAGTGAGAATGTGACTCGCAGATGCCCAAGGCGGGAACAGACGTGAGGGAAAGGGAGATGATGGCCTTCTTTCTGTGATTAAGATTAATTTTTTAAAAATATGAGGGATAAAAAAGTAGGAAGATAATGAGGGAAGATGACTGTGGCCAACTTTAGTGAAGGATATGGTTGCATCCAGGTAAGACTTGAACGCGATAAAAGCATTTTCCCAGGGCTTTCATTGGCATTAGGAGTAACCCAAGATGTGATTATCATTGCGCCATATAAGCCATTTGTAAGCTTCCCTTGTTAAATCGCTTCATATACATGCCTTTCATATTTATAACATTTTTGTAGTATTCATAGACATATTGATAGGCTTCTTTTTTTAACAGCAAGTCTCAGACATCCTGAAACCAAGAGATTATATGTCAATTATATTTCAATAAAAAATAACAAAAATATATTTATATACTGATTACTCTATACTAGACATAGTATGGAGGGCTTTACATGAAGGATTTCGCTTGAAATAAAAAAAAAAAAAGAAGAGAAAAAGAGAAGGATTTCACTTGTCACATGCATTCTCTGGGAAAGACCTCAAGATGCAAATATATCAAGTTTTACAGACACAGAAATGGGGAATTAGACATTTAAACAACTCCTTGAAGCCAACCAAGTGGTAGGTTGACTAAATGAATCAACAGAGTTCCTAGAGGTAAGAACTAAGTGTGTTTTATTCCATATTAAAGAAAGTAAATTAAAGAACCCAACGTAGACAGAATCTGATAATGAGATTGATAGAATGATAGTAGCTTTCATAGAGTACAAGAGAAAAGTGAAGTCAAGTCATTCTACCAAAACTCACAGTACTTACCATTCCAAAGAAAGTGTGTGTAATAAGCTGTTGGGAGTCTGCTTTAACCCGTTTGCCAGGGGAGGGAGCATTTAAATCACTGATCTCAATGAAATCGGCTGATGCCTGAATCTACTTTGCTTTCAAGTCCCTTACACTGACTGTATCTCTATTATCACTGTTATCCTGCTTGACATGGCTACCTCAGAAAATATTTTTTTTTTCCTTTTGACGTATTTTCCCTTTGATTTATTTATAGGCACTTCATTTTTACCGTGGTCTCTTAACAGACTTTTAAATATGCAGATAAATTAGCACGAGTACTTTGTGCTAATTGGCTAATCAGTCAAGGGATTTTTATTTGTTTTGCCTAGTCTGGAGATATATGAAGGTCATTCTTACATTCGAAAAATTCCTTTAAGTAAAGCCTGGAGCCAAGTAAATACAGAGATGTACACCAGTAATGATTTTTGTTGTATTATAAAACTCATTTATTTTCCCATTAACAGAGATGACTTTTGTGGGCTTATTATAAAGCAGTGGATAAATACTACATAGCCGGACATGTCATTACTACACATGAGCATACAACAATTAGGGGTTGGAAGTGAAATTAGACTCCTAGTTGCATTATCAGTATATATCTTGTTTAAATTAACTTGTTATTAAACTACTGATATGGGGATCCCTGGGTGGCGCAGCGGTTTGGCGCCTGCCTTTGGCCCAGGGCGCGATCCTGGAGACTAGGAATCGAATCCCACGTCGGGCTCCCGGTGCATGGAGCCTGCTTCTCCCTCTGCCTGTGTCTCTGCCTCTGTCTCTCTCTCTCTGTGTGACTATCATAAATAAATAAAAAATTAAAAAAAAATTAAACTACTGATATGTATATAATTGTCACTACTCTTAATCATTGAGCATATTAAATGTTGACTTTTATATTAACATCACCATTTCTAAAAAATAATCAGTAATTCAGGTACTTATTCAAAATCCTGTCTTTATTACGATGTTGATTTCATAAACCTACTCATTTGTCATTTACTTGACATTTATTAAATTCCCACGAGGTGCCAGGTACTGCATTGTGAATTGACAGGAAGAGGAGAATTCAAAGTAAGATGTTGCTGAACACAATTCATGCAGCTACAATTTGTTTTAAAGGCAGGAGTCATCAACCAATGCCATAAATGACAAAAAAGAACCCAAGACTGGTGGTAGGCATTATGCTTTACCCTACTGGCTGCACACAGTGCTTAAGCATCTAGCTAGTACCACAATCCCCAAGCATTTAAGCTAGACTGCTTGACCTGTGCTTGCAACATTATAGTCAGAACACAGCCTATATGATGCCCCCTCTATATCTTGATATACAATGGTCAGAATTTTTTTAAAGACCTTATTTATTTATTTGAGGGAAAGAGAGAGCACGAGCAGGGGGAGGAGCAGAGGGAGAAGCAGACTCCGTGCTGAACTGGGAACACTGAGTCTCAGGATCAAGATCTGAGCCTAAGACAGAGGCTCAACCAAGTGGGCCACCCAGGTGCTCCAATAATGGTCAGAATCTTAAAAGAAAAACACCTCTGTGAGATTTAGCTACTTCCTTTGTAGAGTGTCACTTGGGTTAGGTGATCTTTCCTATTCATTTTATACCAGGTATTTCCAGAATTAATTCATCCATGACTACAACACTCTGATTGCTGTTATCTATAGTCAAGTGAGGTCGGCATAATGGAATATTTTGTTGAGAATACCACAGTGAGTAGAAGTGAGGAAAAACAAATTCAGGTGATACCCTGATAGTCTCTCTTACCACCTAAAACAATGAAAAGATTAAGGAACATCACTTCACTGTATCTTTCCAATGATGTGTAAACATGGGACCATATGAGTATTTGTGGAGATTTTAAAAAAGAAAATGAACCATTTGAGTTTCTTGTGGTGCCAGGAGCTAAGGAAACAGAGAAAGAGAGAAAGAGTAGGAGTATATATTTAGAAAATTTTAGGAGATTTACTAAGTGATTTAAAAGGATCTAGCTGGCACTGCAAGGTGGGCAGGAACAGGTTTGAGGAAATGCAACAATCTCATCTTGGCTTAGTCAACTTTGTTTTGAAACTTCCAAGTCACTAAATAGCCTACCTCAGAGGCTGAACATAATAATGAACAAATCTAGGGTGTAAAAGTAATACTTAAAAGGCAGATGCACATCATCCTGTATAACATCCTATTTGGGGGATTATAGATTAATTATTCAGTGTCACGTAGGAAGGTCAATCCTAGAAAGGATGTCAGTGACCAAACCTACTTGCTGGCTCTGGAACTGCTCTATATCATGATCAGATGACCCAGGGTAGGGGTGTTCGGTGTCAGTGGTCACTAGTAAGTCATCAGGTCCTTTTTCATTACACATTCAGGAATCGTTTATTCATCCAATAAAAACTAATTAAAGTCTTTTTAAATATCTTATCTGACTGGTGCCAAAGGAGGCTTTGGTAACCATGTATAGTCTCTAAGGGAGCCACCTGTTTAAATCATGAAAGTTTAAGGGGGTACCTGGCTGGCTCAATCAGGAGCGCATGTGACTCTTGATCTCGGGGTCTTGAGTTCAAGCCCCGCACTGGGCAGATACCTCCCTTAAAAATTTAAACAATAAACTGTAAAAGTTTCAAATAATTGTAGGAGAAGTCACTTATTGAGGCAACACTATCCCTGAGTGCTGTTTGATAACAAGAACCCTTTTCACAAGTCCCCAGAGCCAATTTCTTTGACTACTAACTGGTCAGTGATAAATTCAGCTTCAATGATCAGATTTCATTTCAATTGGCTGATGAGCAGCATTTGCCATCATGGATATCTCCCTCCCATTGACACACTATCTTTTCCTGACATCCAGAATACTAACCTTTCTACTTTTCCCCCGTCACTTGTTGGTAGCTCCTTTTTTTTTTTCTTTAAACCTCATTTGCTGTTTTAGCCTTTTCTACATGGTCTCTTAGTATTTTCCTGTGCCAGAACTTGGTGCTTCAGCTTTTACTCATTGGTGTCTACATTCGTATTTTTGATGTTCTCCTCCAGTTTCATGGCTTCACACATGATTCAGTTATAAAGCTTACATTTTAAAAAGTCTAAGTAGTAGAGTTGGAGAGAGAACAGAGCTCCTCCTATGAAACAGAGCCATAATACTAGAGATTGATCAGGGATGGGTATCAAATTTTAATTTTCAGCCTCAACCCATTGTGGATAAGAGACTAAGGGCCTTCCAAAGAGGTCCACTTCCAAATCTCCAGAATTTCTTAATGTGTTATATTACATGACAAGGAGAAGTTACAGTTGTTGATTGAATTAGGATGCTAATCAGCTGACCCAGGAATAAAGAAATTATTCCAGACTATCTGTGTTGGCCAGTGTATTTGCAAGGGTCTTTTAACGTTGGAAGGGGGAGGCAGAGAAGAAATTTCAAGATGCCAGAGTCCTGACTTTGAAGATGGAATCAGGAGAAATGAGCCAAGAAATGCAAGTAGCACCTCAAAGATGGAAAAGGCAAAGCAGATTCTCCCCCAGAGCCTGAAAAAAAATGAAACATAGTTCTGCGTTCACCTTGGTTGTTACCCAGGAAGACCCGCTGCACATTTGTGACCTCCAAATTCATAAAATAATAAATTTGTGTTCTTTGAAGCCATTAAGTTTGTCATAATTTGTTACAGCGGTAATAATTTACCCACTCAAATACCAAAATCATACTTTTATTTTTTACAACTCATTGTTTTTATACCTACATGCATTATATAAATAAACTTTAAATATTTATCTTTAGAAAGGCTCAGAATGTCATCTTTCACATTAAGTTTGATGACTTATCTTTGTAAATGTTTCCTGACATTTAGGCATTTATTCTTGTTACTCTGCAGTTTTCTTCACTTTACTGTCCAGCATGCTGCTTCCTGCCCACTGCTTCTTCAGGGCTTTGGCTTCATATCTCTTTTATTTCACAGCTTCAGCATTAATCTTTTGCTGATGCTGCTAGTACTTTGTCACAGATATCTTCCACTTAATGTACCTCCCACTGGCAAGTTTCTCAAGCAACATTCATCAATGTTGCCTGATAGGAAGTGAACTGGAATCAGTCTCCAGAGCCATGTGGACATTTAACAACTTTGTTTGCAAAGGAAAAATAATTTAATACAAATAAGAAGTATAAGCACTTATGACATTTGTACTAGAATGTATATTGAAATGTGTAAGTGTAATTTATAGAAATTCATCATGGCTTGTACTGAGTAAAGAAAAGAGAAATATGTACATGTTCTGGTAATATATAGGAGCATTTAGATGTTGCTTATGGATCACTTTACTCACTTTAACTCGTGTACCTCAGTTTTTTTGCAGCTATGTAATTTCTAAGACTTATTTCCCTCCTCTCATCCCCCAATTCCTGTTTTTTGGTGGTAGTGTAAAGGCCCATAACTAAAACTTCCTAAGTAAATTACAATAAATATTCCCAAGGCAAAATTTACATATATAGTATAAATTATTTATACATATGTGTGTATATATATATATATATATATATATATATTTAAATACTGGATCTGTATTACTTCTTTTAGAGGAAAATAAAAATGAACTGATTCCTTTAGAGCTCAAAGGATTGCTGAAATTCCAGATAAATGTTTTACTGATACAAGAAATTTTTGTTTCTAAGCTTCCCCTCTGTTTAGAGTATGCAAAAATATTAGGAGGCTGGAATAACATGGATTTGTAAATACATGCTTATGCTTCAAATTTAGGAGTACTACAAATAGACCTCTTGCCATGCATGATGAAGTCAGCACTCCTACACAACATTTCACTTCTCTCACTGGCGGGGTTAGTATATCATTATTCATAGTTTGTCAAACTTTATAGTATCTATAATCTGTCATGATAATTCCTTTAGTTGTTTATTCTTATTTTTCTAATATATAATGCTCATTATATCTTGTATGCACACATCTTCTCTGTTAATGAATTATTTAATTCTATTTATTTTTTGAGGAGCTTATTTGTAGTCAATAATTCATTTTAAAAGAAGAGATCATAATTGTCACATTTCTAAGTTCTCAGGCAATTGACAGTAATAGCTGATTGCTTTTAAATATAATGGGAGGAACTTGCTGTGGTAACATTATTGGATCACACATTCAATCCTTTAGAACTTTGGTATTACTCTGCTCTCATTTTGCACTGGGATTACTGTGGCTGATTACTGCAGTGAGTTTGAGGCTAGCTTACATTCTTCCTCTTGTGGATGATGTGTTTTTGATATTTGAATCCTTGAAGATTTGATTCTTTTTCCTAGAGGATAAATAACTGTAAAATATAGTTGATGTAATTGTTCTATATTAAATTCTCCTGGAATACGAAATGCACATATTTTCTCAAAATTAAGTTATTCCTACACTCCAGGGAATTTTTCATGTATTAGATTTCTGAATAATACCTTTTCTCTTCCATTTGTTGAATTCTGCAAACAGGTGGCATAAAATATCTTTATGTTTTATATATATATATATTCATTAAGATTTGTAAAGTTTGTCATTTTCCCCTGTATTCAATTAATTATTTCAAGATATTTTATTTTAAGTAATTCGATTTTCTTTCATGCTTATTTATATTCTCACTGGTTATACTACATTTATTAAGTCTGCAAATGTTTGCTTTTGGTTCTCAAATCTGTTCTCAATTCTGAAAGTCCATTTTCCATCATTTGTGAGAAACCATCTGAGGTCTAACCTATCTCTACCTTCACAATCTCACACTCCTAAGAAAAGAATTCTTGCACATCAATAAGAAAATAGACAAACAAATGCCTAGTATCTCAAACAGCCACATTCTCAAGAAAGAATTCCAAATGGTCAGTGAACTTAGGAGAAGATGCTCAGTTTTATTAGGGGCTCAGGATGACAACTGCCTTTGGATTTTAGCATAGGCCCCCCAGAAGGGCCACTTACGGGATTCAGAATACCAGATGTTGTCAAGGAGGTGGGACTACCTTGAACCACATGCAGAGTTCATGCAATGGTAAGTTAATCTACCCACTTTGTAAAACTTTAGGCGGTATCTTTAGGATGTGAATGGTGGCCTCCCCTGTGATTCAGCAGCTCCACTTCCCAATATATACCTGTGATTACCACAAGGCAATATTTTTTTTTTTTTTACCATAGTAAAAACAGTTAAGGTCTTCTTTTGAATGTTTCCTTAACTATTCATGGTCCGTGTAACCAAGCAACCAGACATAGACTCTGGTAACATATACAATTAAAAAATCACAGATGAAACACCTTGCAATCATTAATTTGGGTGGGTTTAGCAGACGCTGCCAGTGCCCACCCATAACTTCTCAGGGTCCTTATTCCCAAATATACTGCAATCCACTCTGTCTCCTCACCTGAGAGTGCTCACTCTATTTGCGGTGCTCACTCTATTTGCAGACAGTCTCCTAATTCCAAGTATGCCAAAGAACCACCCTCAACCAAAAATGGGAGTGATTGAGATTAACTGTTATCTGTTTCATCTCTCGAGGTAATTCTGAGGCAGGTTCTGCTGTCTCCCAGAGGACACCCAGTGGCCCAGGGAAGTATCCTTCTCACAGATGCACCCTGCTTTGTCTTCCTTCCCTCCCCTGTCTCATTCCCTCCTATCCCAAACTTTGCTTCATAGGGTCATTGTCAAAACAAGCTACTTGCACTCAAATCCTTCTTTTAGGGTCAGCTTTGAGGAAAACGTAGCCCAATGTGGGATAAGTTGGAAAGGAATGATGAATGGTTAATGTGAAATGGTGATAAGAATGAGTAGATAAACAGAGCAGTTGTGAGCAAAAACTGAAAAGGCTCTGAGACATTGCTCTCACAAGCTAACAAGTTAGCCTGTCTCATGCATGCTAGCAGGAGAAACAAGACAAAGACAGAAGACTCACTACGCATTATTTATTGCACAGATAATAGGATGAGCCTCGTGGTTATATTATTGCCTCTTTCCTGCCAGTCTCCTGGGTTGATGTGGAGCATCCTGAATGAATGCTGCAGAATAATAGTATATCTGTTTTATGGCTAGGAACCCCAAGTTTAGCAAACTTCCTAATTGCAAAAAAGAGCTAGGAAGAAACTGATAAAAAGACGTTATTTTTATTATTTTGAGGTGCCCACAAATCTGCCTTCTGCCCAGATGAGGTACTATCTCTATCCCCCAGTATCGTTCTACGAACATCCTTATAAAGACAATCTAGAATAAAAGTTGCCAAACATATGTAGAAATATGAGAGGCCCGGGCAGCCCTGGTGGCTCAGCGGTTTAGCGCCACCTTCAGCCCAGGGGTCTGGTCCTGGAGACCCGGGATCGAATCCCACATAGGGCTCCCTGCATGGAGTCAGCTTCTCCCTCTGCCTGTGTCTCTGCCTCTCTCTCTCTCTCTGTGTCTCTCATGAAAAATAAATAAAATCTTAAAAAAAAAAGAAAAGAAATATGAGAGGCTCTTGAAGAATTGTTGTCCGTGAGAAAGATATGGAAATATTACTAGAGAGGCGATTTCTCTATTTAAGTGTTTTCAAAGGTAAACAGCTCCCTGCGATGATGAATTCTCGGTCATGGCAATAGAGCGACTGGCTGAAACAGCCTGGAGTGACGGTAGCTGGATCTAAGAAGATTAAAAAAAAAAAAAAAATGGAAAATCCAGGATATTAAGTGTGTCATGTGTGTGGCCTTTAAGAGCTTTCTTGCTGTTGGCAGAGTGATGGTATAGACTAAGAATTAGTGCCAAAGTCTATAATTAATAAAGAGGACTTATAGAAAAATGAAAACAAAACAAAACAAAAAAAAAAACCAACAACCAGAGGGAAGATTGTCATTCCTGGATGTTCCTAGAATGATCTTGAAGCAACAGTGTATCCACCCCAATCCTAGATCTGTAGGTGAACAGGGTGTACTAGCTTTCTACTACAGCCATAACAAGTTACCACTACTAACAACCATTTCCCATCTCACTGTTCTGTAAACAAGAAGTCTGAGTTCTCCACAGCAATCCCCACAGGGCTTAATCAAGATGCTGACCTGGTTGTGTCCCCTTCTGGAGGCTCCGGGGATGACTTTGCGTCCAAGTTCATGCAGGAGGTTGGGCAAATTTCACTTTCTTGTATTTGTAGAACTAAGGTCCTCAAAGGACTGAGATCTCTATTTCTTTGCTAGCTGTCAGCTGAAGCCAGCATTTGCTCCTAGAAGCTGCCCACATCTCTTCCCTTGTTCTCCGTGTGATCCTCCCCAGAAACAGTGCATAGAGTAAATGTGTGCTTCACATCTCTCCTTCCTGCTGCATCACTCTGATTCTAGCTCAAGGAGGTTCTTCTGCTTCCTCTTGTGATTAGACTGGGACCCAAGTCAATAGTCTAAAATAATCTATTTTAAAAACCCTAACATTAACTATATCTGCAAAGCCCTTCTTTTTATCGTGTAACATAATATATTAATAGGTTCTGGTGATTAAGATGTGATCTTTTTTGAAGGCCTGTGTTCTGACTAGCACAGTGATAATGAACAACTCTCACTTGAGAGGACTGCAGGGAAAGGACTGTTTTATGTGGATGAGGGTGCATGGAAAAACTTTGATCCATCACTGAGGTTTCTCATCCTGTGCAGAACAAGTAGTTGGATGGAAGGAGGAGGGAAAAAAAGAATTTGGAGGGCTGGAAAATGCAAATTCAGAATCACTGGGGAGTATAAAACCAGGATAAGACAGATGGGTTATCTAACTTCGTGCACTCCATTAAATTGAATATTTCATAATATCTCTTTTTTAAAAAAGATTTTATTTATGTATTCATGAGAGACACAGAGAGAGGCAAAGACACAGGCAGAGGGAGAAGGAGGCTCCCTGCAGGGAGCGAGATGCAAGACTCCATCCCAGGACCCCGGGATCACCCCTTTTGCCAAAGGCAGATGCTCACCCACTGAGCCACCCAGGCATTTCTATTTCACATCTCTTAAGGGTAAAATGTATATATATATATATATATATATATATATATATATATATATATATATTATACAGTATACAAAGCACTTACTAAATTGTGAGGCCTCAGGAGGAAAATAAACGGAGCATAATAATATGCCAAAGGCTGAGCAAGGCTAACACCTGGACAAAGAAAGGAGGGATTTTGTCATTCTGGGGTTGTATCCTTCAACCTTGTGTCAACCTCACAGAGCGCTTCCTTCCGCAGGTTAAAGCAGGCAGGAGAAACTGTTCTTGGTACTGCTCTTTCGGTTCGCTCATGTGGTTTGATTATCTTTCACAAATTGGGGTATGTTTCACTTCCATAAGATGATTGCTCTGTCACTTTCATTGTCTTTCCCTCCATTATTTGGTATCCTGCTTGAATGGGAACAATATCTCCTTTATGTGAAGGCGTATACTGTTGAATTATTTGAGTCATGTTGGAGAGCTATTATTTATGATACGTCCCTCAACATAATGTCCTATCTAGAAGCTGTGAATATGTCACCTACGGGTGATGGAGATCTCCAAATAGTCACTCTCCAAAGTTGTAACTGGCACTTGCTTTAAATTGGTGCGATTATGTCTCAGCCATGTGATTTGAAAGGATTGTGCTGACATGAACAGAGCCTTTCTATTGCTATAATGCCTTTCTTCCTATCATACATCCAAACAACATTTTTATCTCTTGACTGAATATGACAGCTGTGTGATTCCGTTTTCTCCGTGAATCCAATTAATCCATCTATGCTTCTAGGCTTTTTAATTTTTTGGCATGTGCCTTTTCTTTCTTTCTTTACTTTTTTTTCTAAACAAGTTGTTTACATCTTCAGAATGTTTATCATTAGATCTTCATGCTTGTCTGCTTTTCAAATTACTTACCCTTTTATGCCAGCTTCCTCTTAGGGTTTTACTAATGATCATGCTCATCTCTCTATACTCAGGCTTTGATTTACTTTCTTCCCCTTCACACATGCACTGGAATTATTTGAGGCACATTTAATAGCTCACTTAAAAGAAGCAGACAAAATAATCCTGACAAAGTCTCAACATTGATTTTGTACTCTGTAAAGGTTTACAAGAGCTTAATGTGGATGTTTTGAATCCTAATGACATCAGATGACTAATTGTTTCCACTGGTACTTTTCAAGGAAGCGATAAAAACAGACACAGGAAGAGAATCAAAAGTCATTTGGAAGGACATACAAAATCTACTGAAGTAGCAGTCAAGGAAATCATATCACACTTCATTTGCATTATGAAACTCATTTCCCAAGACTATTAAGAGAGATAAAATATGTCAGTGACATGTAGTAAACCCTCCCGAAAAGGTATATTCTTCAAACACTTACTTTTGTCCTACTAATTGGAAAATCAATCAAATGTAACAGTAAACATTCGTTTAGTAAAAATCTTTTTGTGTTTGCCTTTGCCATGAGATGTGTTTAAGTCAATTTTCAAAGTTGCACATAACCTAATTAACCACACTGACGCTATAGTTTACATGGCCTGGAAGAGGAAGATACTTTATAATAAGATTATTTTTTTCCAAGTTTTTACTTAAATTCCAGTTTGTTAACTTACAGTGTAATATTAGTTTCACATGTACAATATAGTAATTCAGCACTTCCATGTAAGTGCACTGTGCTCATCACAAGTGCACTCCTTGATGCCCATCACCTATTTCCCCCATCACCCACTCATGTCCCCTCTGGTAACCATCCATTTGTTCTCTGTAGTTAAGAGTATCTTTCCTGGTTTGCCTCTTTTTTTAAAATTCCACACATGAAGAAATCATATGATATTTGCTGAAGAGATAATTTTAAGAATAAGAAATTATGCTGTATCTGAGGAAAAAAATCATAGTTTGCCTATAAAATTATGAAATATCCTAAAGAAAAAGCTGTTTAACATGCAATACCTAAAACAAAACAAAGTCATAAAAAATAGATCACTAAATTTATTTCGGTTATATCTCGCTGTTCTTAGATGTGTCTCATATTTAATATAGAAATTCACAATAGAAATATCTTTGAGGTAAAGCTCAATTTTTAAATCTTACAAATAAGGATAGGAGTTTCAGAGAAAAATAACTTTTCTATCATCACACAACAAATTTCTTGTAGATCTAGGACTACAAAGAATAGGGCTCTCATATACTAGTCCAGTTTTAATCTGTTTATGATATACCATGTTTGATAACTATTAAAATAAAATGATTCTCATTTTTTTCTGACCTAGTAGATTGAAGAAACTTTTTTTTTTCAAAGTGATGATTTGTACTATGCTCCACTTACCCCATCCCCATTTTGGGCTTTACCAGAAATTTAGAAATTGAGCCATGTGTAGTCTGAAATATCCTAAAGGTTATGCTGAAACATCTCTTAGGGGCCCTTGACTCTCATTATTTCCTATTAAAATAACTAAAGGGGCTCCTGGGTGGCTCTGTTGGTTGAGCCAGATGACTCTTGATTTCTGCTCAGGTCATACATAATCTCAGGATCCTGAGATTGAGCCCCGAGATGGGCTCTATGCTCAGCAGGGAGACTGCTTGGAATTCTTTCTATTCCTCTCCTTCTCCCTCTGCCCCTCTCCCCAAACAAATAAATCAACATTTAAAAAAAAAAAAACCCTAAACTAACAACTACATTTTGTTGGGTAAGTATTTAACCAATATGTTAAAATTGCCAGTATTAATATGCCAATATTGTTGGCATATTCTATAGAGGTATTTCTCCCCTGTAGTATGGAAATTAATTGAGAAATAAAACATCTGTAGCATAGTTGTCTTGTTGATTTTCAACCTTGAACATCTTATCTGAACATTCATTTAATAAAGCTATGACTTACATGGGAGAAATAATTTATTCACTTTCTTTTGACAATTTGAATTAGAAAAAATAGAAAATTTTTAATATTTGGAAAATTTAAAGAATGATACATAGAGTTGCTTTATCAAGAGCATGAGTGAGGTACATGGGTGGCTCAGACAGTCAGCGTCCACCTTTGACTCAGGTCATGATCTCAGGATCCTGGGATTGAGCCCCATGTCAGTCTACCTATTCAACAGAGAGTCTGCTTCTCCCTCTGCCTCTCTCCTCCCTCCCTGCTCATGCCCTATCTCTCTTTCTCAAATAAATAAACTAAACATTAAAAAAAAAAGTGTGGAGACTTTATCTTCCAGCAAAATGGAGTACATGGACTTTTCTTTATTCTACTCAATAATTGTAACTAAAATTCTTGGGCATTGTGTGTAAAACAAACATAAGGTTCTGAAAGTTGTAGAGAAGAGGCAGGTCAGCCAGGGCCTTGGGACTGGAGGAGGGACAGTGATGCAGTTATAAACTTTCTGCGTTTTATGTCTCAGACCTGGAGTTGGGAAGCTGGCAGCCAGCGGGCACAAAGAGAAAATGCTCCAACCCAGGGCTGCTCTTACTAGTTAAAGTACCAGGAAAGGGGTAAACTTTACTGGACAGAAGATTTTTAGATAGACTGTTCTACTCCAAGCAAGTACTATTGACCATACCTCACATTTCTTTCCATGGTGGAAAGAAGCAAAGAAGTGTAAGATTGAACAGTAATTAGTCATAATGAATACCAGAGGGAAAAGAAAAGTGATCTGGGAAAACAAAACAAAAGAAAACAAACAAACAAACCATAGAGCCTAAGAGACTGGAGAGACTTTTTAAAAAGATCTAACACTGCTTATCAGTCTGAAAATCAAAGAAAAAGAGAGAAAAATCAGAAAATTATTTGAACAGATAATAGCTGAAGACTTCCCATTTGTTTAAAGAGACATAAACTGTAGACTTAAGAAGCCAAGTAATCTTCAAACAGAATAAAACCAAAGGAATATTCACCAACTTCAGAAAAAAAAGGAACAAAAAAATCTTAAAAGCAGCAAGAGAAAAATGGTACCTATAAAGGAAAAAATAATTTGGATGACAATGGATATCTCATCAGAAACGATGGAGACCAGATGGATTGGCTCACACCTTTTAAGTGCTAAAAGAATGAATCTCATACCCAACAAAAATATCCTTTGAGAAAGAAAGGAGAAGTCAAGAAATTATCTGATGAAGGAAAACAAAGACAGTTTGTGATCCCTAGATCCACGTTAATAAATGGCAAAAAAAGAGTCTCTAAACAGGAAAGAGAAGATAACGGAAGGAATCTTGAAACACTAGGAAAACAGAGAGAACATAGTAAGCAAAAATATGAGTAAATGCAATAGGCTCCCTTCTCTTCTTGAGTGTTCTAAATTATGTTTGATGACTGAAGCAAAATTATAACACTGTCTTACTTGGTTTTGAATATATAGAGATGAAAAATTTAAGAAAGTTATATTATAAGCAGTGAGGATAAAGAGACATAAAGTGAGGTCATGTTTCTCTGCTTTACTCAAACTGGTAAAATTACGTGGCTTATAGACTGTGCAAAAGCAGGATTTTAAAAAAGCAGCAAGTTGAGATACACAGATGCCAAATAAGCACATGAAGTGTTGTTCAACATCATTAGCCCTTAGGAGAATGAACACAAGTTTTAAAACTACATTTAATTATTCCTAAACAATAATTGGAATGAATAGGGATCCCTGGGTGGCTCAGCGGTTTAGCACCTGCCTTTGGCCCAGGGCGCGATCCTGGAGTCCTGGGATCGAGTTCTGCATCGGGCTCCCGACATTGGTCCTGCTTCTCCTTCTGCCTGTGTCTCTGCCTCTCTCTCTCTCTCTCTGGCTATCATGAATAATAAATAAATGAATAAATAAATCTTTTAAAAAATTGGAGTGAGGGGATCCCTGGGTGGCGCAGCGGTTTGGCGCCTGCCTTTGGCTCAGGGCGCGATCCTGGAGACCCGGGATCGAATCCCACGTCGGGCTCCCGGTGCATGGGGCCTGCTTCTCCCTCTGCCTATGTCTCTGCCTCTGTGTGTGTGACTATCATAAATAAATAAAAATTAAAAAAAAAAATTGGAGTGAATAAAACTAATATATATATGTCTGTGTGTATATGACAACATCAAGTGAGAATACGAAGAAATGAGATCACTCATATATTATTGATGGAAATATTAAACTATACACCCACTCTGGAATACAGTTTAGTATTTTTTTTAAAAAACTAATCATACAACTATCATATAACTCATTAATTGCATCTCTGAGCACTTAACCTAGAGAAATAAAGACTTATGTTCACACAAAAACATGTAGATCAATGAATACGGCATCTTTATTGAGAATAACCAAAACTTGATAGAGCTGAGATGTCCTTCACTGGAGAAATGGTTAAATAAATTGTGGTATATCCGTCAAGGAATACTTCACAGTAATAAAAAGAAATGGACTATTGGTATAACCCACAACTTGGATTAATCTCTAGAGAATTGTGTTGTTAATACACCAATCTAAAATGTTACATACTCTATGATGTCACTTATATAACATTTTTTTATTTTTATTTTTTAAAGATTTTATTTATTTATTCATGAAAGACAGAGAGAGAGAGAGAGAGAGAGAGAGAGAATGGCAGAGACAGAGAGAGAGAGAAGCAGGCTCCCTGGAGGGAGCCTCGATCCTGGGACTCCAGGATCACATCCTGGGCTCAAGGCAGGCGCTAAACCACTAAGCCATCCAGGGATCCCAACATTTTTTTTTTTAAGGTTTTTTTTTTGTTGTTGTTGTTGTTGTTTTAAACATCTACCTTATTTTCTTTTTATTTATTTATTTATTTATGATAGTCACACAGAGAGAGAGAGAGGTAGAGACACAGGCAGAGGGAGAAGCAGGCTCCATGCAAAGGGAGCCCGACGTGGGATTCGATCCCGGGTCTCCAGGATCGCGCCCTGGGCCAAAGGCAAGCGCCAAACCGCTGCGCCACCCAGGGATCCCTTTTTTTTTTTTTTTAAATAATATTCTGGTTGTAACAAAATTATAGAAATTTAGAATAGATTAGTGGTCAAGAAGGATTAATGATAGTATGTGGCAGAAGGGAAATAGATGTAGCTATAAAAAAGGGATCCTGTGGGAAGAGAAATGTTCTGTATCTTGATTGTATTGTTGTGATACTATAATCTGGTTTTGCAAGATGTTACCTTTGGGAGGAACTAGGTAAAGGATATAAGTTATCTCCATATTATTTATTACAACTGCGCGATAACCAAGAAGTTTCTTCAAATAAAATTTCTATTAAATTTTTTAACTGAGATAAAAGATAGGAACTCCTAATTTATATCTCAATTTAATAGGTGAAATGCCACTTTTATGAATTGTATTCATAGGTTCTATATTTAGAAAATATTTAAAAATTGAAAGCTAAAATATATAGGAAAAAAAGTAAAGCAAATCTATTTTGGAGCTAATTGATAAAATGAAGGGTGAGTGTCTAATAGCAACAATAATAAAAATAGTCACTAACACTTACTGATAATTGTTCTCAATACTTTTTATGTAATTTGATTCCATCCTCATCATAACCCTGTAAGAACTAAAGCATGGAAAAGTTATGTGGGTTGCCCAATGCTGCAGATATAGTCATAATAGAACTAAGATTTATGTCTATGCTAAATAATTTAAAAGGCAGTAATTTAAAAGTGAATCATTGTCAGTTTGATTAATTTATCCCTACCCAGCTTTCACAAACTGTTGAAAAAAATTTCCATATGGTATATAATTTAACATGAAATAATATAATTTCAAATGGACTTTTCCAGGTTACCCTAAAACAGCATGACTCCATAGAATATTCTATGATGAACAAAATGTTTTATAAATTTTCATCCTCCAATACGATAATCACCTGCTACCTGTGACTGTTGAGCACTTGGAACATGGCATGACTAAGGAACTGAATTTTTAATTTTTTTTAGTTTAAACTAATTTAAATATGAATAGCCACACGTGACTACTGGCTACAGTATTGGACAGAATGGTGCTAGCCTGTAAAATCCGTGAGATCAGAGTTCTTATCTATCTTATTTAAAGCTGCAACACCCCCACACAGAATAGTGACTAACTGTTGGCATGATCTCAATTAATTCTTGTTATTTGGATCCAGAAATTAGTCATTATGTGTCAAACCTAAAATCATGGAAAAATTAATCTAACTCAACAGATATGGAAATTAAAAGCAACTAGTCTCAGAAGTTTATAATAAGCATCACCACGTTTTTAGTGATTTTGTATTTAAAGCATGGTTAGTTATCATAGAGAATTGTTAGAGAATCTGAATATTAAACACAATCAATGACTCCCACATCCATGGACATGATGAAAAATAAAAATGTACACTGCAAATAGGAAGTATTTCATTTTTTTAAAAAATTCATTTTGTTATCTCAAAGACTGAGGTAAGCTTTAATAAATTTTTAGAGTTTATGTTTATATGTATGACGTTAATGAAAAGAGTATTTGTAGAATAAATTAAAATGTTGAAATAATCTCTGGTCATTGAACTCATGTTCATTCAAATCTCTTCCCACCTGCCCTGCCAACATAAAGGAGGGTTGTGATAGGTACGGTGTGCTCTTCTATTTTTCCTACTACTTTTCCTAACTCAGAGTCAGCCCCCACCTATGCTCTTTAATCAACTTTTAAGCTGATGTCAATGTGGACTAAAAAAGACTGCCATGCAGCGCTCTTTCTAAGTAGTTCTCCAATTTAAAATTGTCATTTTGAGCTAACCTCCAGTGTGTTTTCCGTTTTTATTCTTAAGTTCATTTTTATACTAAAGATTCCGGGGCATAGGTTAGATAAGAGACATTTATGCAAACACCCCATATTTTGCAGTTTTCATTTTTGGTAAGTCTTTTTCGGAATAATAATTTACTATTTCTCCACTTAAGGAAGAAAACATTCACTCACTCACTCATTCACTCACGTATGATTTACAAGACTTTCTAGTAAATACAACTGTCTTTCAGAATCTATGCCAAATTCTGGGGTCAAAGAAAATTCGGTAAACCAAACTGTTCTGTAGAAGACTTTATAAATTTGCGAGGATAAAGTCAGGATTGCAATATTTGGAGAGCTGAATCTCTCCTATGCTTTCTTCATATGCCCATGTGTCCAGCCCAGAAATTTATGAGTGATGACCATGTTTTCCCTCTTATTCAAGTCCTGGAAACAATGAACTATTAAGTGCTCCTGATTCCACTTTCTCTCCATTATCACTGTTCCTGTCCTCACAGTGTTTGGTCAGTAATGTCTGTGTAGGCTGCTTAACGTTTAGTTCATATCAGATTCCTGTCCTCATATAATATATCCTTTCATATTCTAGCCATAATTGCATGTTTAGCAAGTAAATCTGTATCTTCCCTCTCCTCAATCAAAATTCTCCCAGACTACCCTTGGCGAATACAGGCCCTACTCAAATGATAGCCTAGTGTACATCCTATGACCTAAGAATGTTTTTTATAGTATTAAAGGGAAGAAGAAGCAGAGGGAGGAAGAAGGAAATTTACAAATCGAATTTGCCAATGAGGGACCATATGTAATAAAATGAGCCAGTTCGCTGATCTGTGACAGGATGAAGCAGAATCTGCTTACCTAATTGTTGTACAAGGACTTTCATGTTTCAACTTAGTGTGTAAGAACCCCGGTACCTGGGAGTATGAATTCAAACTCCACAATTTCATCACTGAGGGCATGTGAAGCATTTCAGACTGTTTCCCTTATTGCAAAATGGAGGTAAAGATAGCACCTATTTCGTAGGATAATTGTTTGAATTAAAGGAGATAATGCATGCAAATGTAGCAATACCTGTGTAAATACCTCCAGTGGTTGCCTCATCTTCAGCCACTCACCCATCTCACTGCACACTTTTACACACAGCCTGCCATCCCTCATCCCTGTATTTGTGCATATGGCTCCTTCTGTATAGAAAACATGACGATGGTGCATTCTGCCAAAATGTCTATAGAGCTTTCCAGGTTCTACTCAAATACTGCTTTCTGTCCATAGCCTCAGCTATGGCAAGTCCTTCAGCTTGCCTGACATAGTGATCCTTTTCCTGTGATCACACCACAGTTGGCCATTCCCCGTACAAATGAGCCTAGTATAGTGCCTGTTCCAGCAAGACTAACCACTCAGCTCAACTCTTTTTGGCTAGAAATAATTCTTTTTTTTTGTGTGCCCTGAGTGCCAGTCTGACCCACTATAAACTTAGCTCCCAAGAAGTATTTATTTATTGGATGCACTGAGGGGAGGCAATGCCCAATTCTAAATCTTTGTTTCTGAGAATTACTATTCTTCTTATCAATTGTTGTATTCATTTCATCTCCAATGCTGGCAGAATGTGACAACTTAGGACATAATAAGGAGCCCCGTAACTCACTTACTCTAGTCCTGCTTTCAGAACATTTTCTCCTCATTTAGTCACTAAATTGGTATTTGTCCCTTTTTGAACATATTTTTTTCCGAAAATAGAACAAGAATTTCCTGAGCGTTGTAATGTTCATCTTCAGAGCAATTCACTACATAAAACCAATGAAGCTATCCAATTGTGTTATGCACTAATTTTTTACTTCACTACTTAGGTAATAAAACACAACAGTATGAGTATTAGAGTCTAATAAGGACACACCTTGGTGGTTGTTAGGATTATGAGTAAGTGTCAGCTGTCCTTAAAAATTCTGATCTGTCATTATAAAACTATAAAAAATTCCCAGGGTGAATCATTATGGTTACAAAAAATAAATATAAATGACAAGGAACATAAAAGTAATATATTCAAATGAAAATATTAGAAATGAAAATTATCATGCATGGACAAGAGTTTAAATTCCCTTAAATGTTGTAAGAAAAATATTTTATTTAGAAAGTTGAAAACTTTCAAGAATAATAAGAAAAAGTATACAGGGGCCAAATACTGGACAGTGTCCTGGAGACTTAATCTAGGTTTACAAAAATATCAAGGTTTTATTTTTAGTACCCAAGGAAACTCTCAGGTCCTTGGGGCAAATTCTAGAGGGTTACTGATTGTATGTTTCCACCTTTTCTACAACCCATACCCCTTACCAGCTCTCCAGGACTTTCTGGCAAAGTCATGCTCCAAAATTCCCAAGTATGAGTCCTCCAAGACTGATATAAAATCCCTAGAATCTGTGGAAAGAAGAGCAAGAGGGGCACAAATAAAGGACATATGCATGATTTGTTTATTGACAGTTGGTATGTAAAGTATTTTGTTAGCATTTTTATTTGGTATAGAGTAAACAAGGTCATTTTCCTCTAATGTCCTACAGAGGAAAATACAGGAACTGAATTTCATTAAGGTCTTTTCCAGGGACAATTTGCATAAGAAATATCAATATGTATTTAGAGTAAAATAGATTACAAAGTGACAATTTTATTTGCTAACCGAACAGGCTGATCCCGTTTTCCTGAAGTCTTCTTTTGGAATTTGTAATTAAAAGTTATTAATATATTCAGGCATTTTGACTTACAATAATGACAATTTTATATGATTTAAACTTTATTGTTATTGAGGATATTAACAGATATTATAATCAAATCTAAATATTAAACTGTAAATTCAACATTTTATAAGTATAATTTTTTTTCCATTGGTCACACTTAAAATCTTACTAACCATACTGTAGGAGGTAATGTTTTCATTATAAATAGTGAAGGGGAATAAAAAGAGAGCCAAGATCGTATAAATAAAAACACAAAATATAGAAAAATTCTTCTATAAACTCTGACTCATACGAAACAGTGATTCTTTACCCGTTAGCATATAATGCACCAATTTTTGCATACTGTTTATGATCTGGTTCTTGTCAGTTACTTGTTCTATGAATACAATCCCACTTTTCTACACAGATAAAGGGCAACACATCATCCTTTCTTTTGGATTCTTCAGTCCTGGTAAAAGTAATGGGTACTATTGTTACTATTATTTTATTTATTTATTTATTTATTTATTTATTTATTTATTTATTTATGATAGTCACACAGAGAGAGAGAGAGAGAGAGAGAGGCAGAGACACAGGCAGAGGGAGAAGCAGGCTCCATGCACCGGGAGCCTGATGTGGGATTCGATCCATGGTCTCCAGGATCGCGCCCTGGGCCAAAGGCAGGCGCCAAACCGCTGCGCCACCCAGGGATCCCATAAGTATTATTATTATAAAGTATGAAGTATAATATCAATGACTAAGGTCTATAAGAGGAAGCATAAGAACATATGGAAGCTCATGTTACATAACAAGTAAAAAGGAGGATCTGCTTCCCATGATGTATTACATTTCAGAAAATATAATATGTTTCTAAACATAAAGCTTATTCTCTTTACTTGGATATTTGGTACATAGATCTCTAAGCCATTAAATGAGTATTTCTATTCTGTGTGTATAGCTAATAATGTCTTGATGTTTTTCAAAGACCTTCTGGGTTAGAAGTTAGAAAGCAAAGAGGATTAAACTCCCTCTCCAGGAGTGGGTGACCTTGGCTTCTTTCTCCCATCACTGTTTCCTTGGACAGACTGCCTTAAGGTAGAGGTGTAATTTGAAGATATCCCCAGGCAATATTGATTATTGTCCTTATTGCATTGAGAAGATGAAGAGTAGAACTGAAAACCATCCTAGACTGTGTAAATAATTCAACACCTGTTCTTTCTGAGTCCCTGGAAGACCCTAGTTCTTCCCCCACCCATTTCCCAGATCCCAGAGCATACCCAGTGGTTCTGGTGAGAGAGGGCTGGTGGCATCTATTCCAGGTTTCCCCTCATCGAACTGCCCCCTTTTTGAGACCAATCTGGAAGCTGTTCCATGAAAGATACAACCATTTTCCCCGTTCCTGTATGTTGCCCATCATCTCAGCTGGATGAAGAGAGAGAAACTGATTTCTTGGAGCTGCCTCAACCAACCATGGCCCAGGAAGGAGAGCTGCATTGACTTAAAGATGGACACTGTGTCCTCTATTGAATTGAGTGACCATAATTGGTCCCAGGTATCATCTGGATATTTTCTCTGCCCTTTGCCCCTATGTTCCTTTTCAGGTGCACTGGAGGTTCATTCCCCAGCCTCTAGGCCGGATGCCTGCCTCAACTCAGGCCCCAATTCATAGGGTTGCTATAGCAACTTCCACATTTATTCCTTTAGCCCTCAAGTTTGTCCTTGAAGATGCTGGCCACACTATGGCCCACAGCAATTCAAAGATGCATCTTCCTGAATCTTCCACTTCTGCCACGTTTTCTTCATTTTCAATTTGATTTAAGCTTGAAAGAGGGAGAACCCTAAGTACATGAGAAGCAGCTCCCAGTGTTCCCTTCAAACTAACACCCAGTATGTCCTCTGATGGTGGAAAGGTCCAACAGATGACCAATGAGAGACATGAAACAGATACCCAGCCTAGTCACCATGACCAATGTGGCCTATGCCACCATACCTGGCACATGCTCAACCTGCAGTCTCTATGCTGGGGACACTTCCACAGATCAGGTTTCACCTATCCCCATAGTCTAGAGGATAGCCTCTACTCTGACACCCTAGAGAAATCTAGCAGGTATTCAAGGGCCATGTCAGAGCAGATGCTGATATGCTCACCTTTCCTCTGTGTCTGTCCCCTGGCAGCATATTATTCATTATGGGTTAGATTAACCAGTTTTACCTCATCACCAACAACCACTGACTATATGCTCCAGAGTGTTAGATTGTACAATGCCTATCATAACCCATGAGCATAATAAGACTATGATAGGAGCCATCACTTAATTATTGCACATGAATGTTTGAAGAAGCATTTTCAAGAAAAGTCTTGAGGATGATGATAAAAGCCCAAGGATGTGTGGATCCACAATATGGTAGTATTGGCATCACTTGAAATTTTGTTAGAAATATAAATCTCAGCCTCCATCAAGTACTGAGTCAATATTTGCATTGTAACAAGCTCCCTGTGTGATTCTTATTCAGATTAATGTTTGAGGAGACCTGCTGTATTCCAAACATCAGCCTAATCTTCCAGGAACCAGGAGCCACAGCCCATTGATGTCATAAGAACTCAGAGTTGAAACCCCTTTTATTCCACAGAAAAGTGTGGCAATCACCCAATCTCCCTATGTGTGTGTGTGTGTGTGTGTGTGTGTGTGAAAGAGAGTAGTAAGCAGATTTAGTACTACTATTTGATAGCAACAAAATCTATGTGAGTCTCCTGAGCATCTACCTTACTCTGCTCCTAAGAAGGACATGTGTTTAACCAATCTGGGAGAACAGGCTGAGGTCTTTGCTTTAACAGCCTGTCCTACTTCTCACATTTAGAGATAGAGCTGCCATAATTATAAAAAATTTCCAGTAGCCCTTGTGTCCTAGAAATGGAGATAAAGAAAAGACAGAGTGATAATGAAATAAACCTAATAGAGGAGGTTACCATAAATTACAATATGTGAAATTTTCCCAGATGGCTATTATCAGGTGTCTTCTTTCTTTCTGACTTCTGTTAAATTTATTACTGGCTAAGTCCTTTACGTTATCTGATCCCATTTTCCAACTTATAAGATCTCAAATTTCAATTAGTTTTAATTTTTAACTCATTTTAGTTAATTTAACTTTTAACTCAATTAGTGTGGATGTGTGAACACAGATTTTTTTTTTAATAATTATGTATGTGACTTTCTGTTGTCTGCTGAAATGTCACTGGTCCTACTTTAAAAATAAGGAAATTCGGATGAGATCAGTACTTAACCTCAGCTACCTATTACAAACATCTTTTGATCTGAAAAGCACACAAATGTTTGCTCTATAACCAGGGTCAACCCACTTTGAGCCTCTGGAGGTGGACAACCAGGCCTGAGTACTTTAAAAATTTCCCAGCATGATTCCCTCCTATAGCCAGTTGGAAACTCACTGGACTCCATCTCTTTCAGCTTTTTAAGCTTTGTTTGTTTCTCTGTTTTGTTTGTTAGCTTGATGTTTGTCATAGAAATGCTTGATGTAGGCAGAGCTAGTTCTGTGATTAAAACCAGACTGAAGTATCCATCTTCTTGGCCGTGTTCATACTCTTGGTACCCCATAGGCACTTAGGTCCAAATGCCAGAGTTGCGGAGAGATTGTTCAGGAATGGTACTAGATTATTACTGATCTTTTCTAAGTTTTAAAGTTCTATTATTCAGTCTTCATTTTAAAAAATGCTTAGAAAATATGTGAAAGACTAATATAATATCCTAATCTTAGTTTTAAAATGAACTGAGTGAGGTATATGAAGTGTTTTATATTTTATATTTATAAAATATAAATTATAAACTTACTCAAATGTTCATCTAAATAACTTAAAATTCACAGGAAGTGGCTCTCAGTTTTGTATGTATATATGTAAAGTAAGTGATTTCAATTATAGTAATTTAATGACACCCAAAGAAATATGATGGCGAATATTTGGCAAGCTATCAACTTCTGTTTTCAAATTCTAGACATGACAGCAGACATAAGGTACATCTTTGATGAAGGCAGACTATTTATCAAACACATTCCCAAGTACTAAGGCACATATTTTTCAGCAAGGCGTATTTCTCTGAAGGCAGCATTGCCAAATGACCATCTTTTTGACTTATCTTCCTTACTAGGGAATATTTTAAAAATCTTCAGAAGTAGGCCTGCCGATCTGATTCATTTTCAGAGTTTTCAAACTTGGAGTTCATTAAAGACATGAAAGGCTTCTCCAGCTAATAAGCTGTGTGATTTATGTACCTGAAAGACAAAAATAAAACCCAAATCCAACAAAAGTGTGATGACTAATTTGCCAGGAAATATTAAGCACAGTTAATCTTTCAGACACAGAGAGAAAAATTGTTCAATCAAAGTTTTGAGGAAGATGGAGGAGCTGATTTAAATGTTATTTGAGTCATACTTTTACCTAGTTAATTAATTCAGATCTCTATCTTCAAAGACATTTTAGGAAGAAGCCAAGTCAAAGTTTTATGATTGTTACATAAATTACAATCCCCCAAAGATTTCAAATATTTGTTTCCTAAAGATGATGTATGGAGATGAAGTGAGTTTATCTAAGTTTATCTATAACTTGCATTTATTTCTCCTTCAGAAATTATGACCCCTGCTTAATAAATTGCCTGGATTGAGTTAGTTTTAATCCTCTAAATTCTTGTAAACAGAGATCTCATATTTAAATCACTTACTGTTCAGTTTAGTACAGGACCAGAAGGAGCAAACAGATTATTCTATGTCTTGCCAAAAATGTCATATTTTTCTCAGAAAAAGAAATATGAGTAATGCACATGAGGTTTGAATATTGGATTTGATTGACTTCCCCACCCTATGTCAACACCTATTCATGCAACTCTGCTCTATTTTTATTGTACCTGTGCCCATAGATTGCAGATTGTAGTTCTTAGGGGGAAAGATGATATTAGGAGTTATTATCTGCTTTGTGCTTATTTTTTAAATTAATTAAAGCTAAATTATTTTCTTCTTCAGTAATTATTTTATCAGCACTATACGTGTATTGAAACTCGGCATCTGTAGAATATCAAATAATATCATAGCTCTATCTCAAGTTATCAAGACGGACAATATTCAATTCTGTTCTTCACGTAATTAACTGCTATGGATTTGAGAAGTTGTTATATAGATTTCTTCGTACATATTCACAAGTTAAAGAATGCACAAACTCCATTAGTTTACATGATATCATGAGTCCATCTCCGATTCTCTAAGAATTTATTTAATTTTCCTTTATAAGAGTCTGAAGTGTTAGCTCCTCAGTGGTAGTAATTCAGGAGATGTGTTTATAAGTGTGGAGACTGATAAGTCTGTAATAAGGTGGCTTTGTGATGCTAAGACTTTAAAAAGACTTTTTTTTTTCTGAATAAAGGTATTGTTCTAATAATACCTTCTAAAGTTATTTGTATCACAAAGTAACTATGAAATAGATCATTGAAGTTACTGAAAATTATACATTTCCTTTTAACCTAATCTTTGAGTTTCTTCTCCCAGTTGGTCATATACATCTTTTAATTGCCCATCTCTTAGATGCAGTGAGTGCCTTCTCTGAGTATTCTCATTACAATCCCTCAATCTTCTACTTGGTGTCTGTAGGTTAATATTGTTTAATTCTCTATTTTCCTCATGACACCAAGATCTCCCTGAAATTAAGGGCCATGCCTTTCTCATTATTACCTGTAACCTATAGCACTATGGGTTTTGCATAAAAATGATGGTGAATATTTGTTTTATGAATCAATCACTTGAAAATATACACCCAACTATAGTGTCTCCTCTTATATTAGTATAGTATTTTTAAATTGAAATATAAACCATGTTTTTTTCTTATGGAAAGATACTATATAAAAGTTTTTCTGACAAAACCACAACCTCAGGTAATGGCTAATATTCATGATAGAAGCAGTATGAAAAAGTAAAAAAAAAAATTAACTGTTCTATGAACAAAGAAATGAGTAATCAACTCACAGAAAAACAAAATTAAATAAAAATAATGATGCTCAAAAATCAATAATAATTATGAAAATAGAAATTGAAATATAATTTAGAGATGATAGCCTACTTGTGAAATTAACAAAAATAATAATGTTAACAATATCCAGTTAACCTAGAATGCGTAGAAGGTGTATGGAAGGTCTATTTTTCCTCATTTAGTGGTTAAGATTCAATGAAATCATTGTACAGGCTAATTTGATGTTATCCATGAAATTTTAAAACACATATATGTTTTGATTAATGATTACAGTTCTGAGCATTTTTCTGACTAAATGTTAAGTACCTATAAAAATAAATATTGGTATAAAGATATAAGTAAATTAAATTGATGTCAACATCATGTGCGTTTATAGAAAATGCACACATAAATCACAATAAATTCATATATATAGAAATTGCACATTTATATAAAGCATTAGTGATAAAACACAAAGACCTCCATAATACATTTTCAATCCAAGGTTTCAAATCACAGAATGTTATATAGGCTGAGACAATTCATGTTAAAAAAACACCTGAGTATATGTAAATATATCTGTACGGATGTACAGAAAACACTGGTACAATTCATCACAACCTATTAAGAGTATTTGTTTCTACCAGTGAGATTGAATTGGGGTGGGTAGGAAATATCATTCTCATTATTTAAACTGATAATATATTAAAAATTAGAAAAATAAATGAAAAGCAATGTAAAAATCCCAAATTACTGCTAAGAAAGAAATCATGTCTTTTAACTTCCAACAGAGAATATTAAAAGTTTGACCCTGTAACTAAACTGAATATTTCAGTATTTTAAAAGGCCATTGTAGTTTCATAATCTCCCACATGACAGCACTGGAATGAGATAGGAAAGTACAAGCAAAGCAGTCATAAATATTTCTGCTATATTTCAACACTAGTCCTTACTTTGCATCTTGACACATGCACAGGCATGCGCCAGTGAACATGGTCATTTCTAAACAGCATGTATTTTGCTGACACACAATTTGACTAACTGTGCATGGACCCCCCACACAATAATGGAAAGATACTATATAAAAGTTTTTTCTGACAAAACTTTTCAAATCAAAACTAGATTTGATTGATCAAATGCATTTGATTCCATTCTAACAACAGTGAGAAATGACCCATATAACCTATACATGTGCAATTTTTATTTCATATTTCCTTAATGATATATTGTTTTCCTTTACTTATAAAATTCAATGAAATACTTTATTTGTAATGCAAAATTTCAGGGTGATAGAAAATAAGATACCAGTGAGGAATATATAATTAGGTGTTGTATATCAATATTATTTAAAAATGAAAGCTGGGAAAAATTGTAGCCTAACTGTGTCTCAATATGACTTCCCTGTATATGATATGTTGAGGTGATACACCTAACTCTTTACATAAAATATGTGGAAATGCTTAGACAGTTCCTGAATCATGAGACTGTAGCTTAAACTGGAACAAATTAATTTGGATTTTCATGTAACTCAAGAAATTTCCACCCAGTGATTAGATATGAAGTTTACTTTAATCTCTGTATGAATATCAGGCAGTAATAACTCATAATCCCCTAAAGTTAGATTTAAAATATAATACAGCAATTTGGTAATTTTTCACAAAACTAAATATGTTCTTACCATACAATCAGATAATTGTGCTGTTTGGTAACGTGGACATGAATGGTTTATAGCAGTCAAAACTTTGCTGTTAATTCATAATTGCCAAAACTTGGAAGCAACCAAGATGTCCCTCAGTAGGTGAATGGATAAATAAACTGTGGTACATCCAAACAATGGAATATGAGTCAGCATTAAAAAGAAATGCACCATCAAGTCATAAAAACATAGAAGAAATTTAAATGCATCTTACTAAGTTAAAGAAACCAAACTTTATTACATATATAATATATATAATTTATAATATCATATATAATATCATATATATATAATTTCAACAATATGACATTTTCGAAAAGGCAAAACTATGGAGACAGTAAAAATGTTAGGGATTTTCAGAGATTTGGTGGGGAGGAGTGATGAATAAGACTATGGGAGATTTTTAGGGCAGGGGAACTATACCCTATGATACCATAGTTGTGGGTACATGTCATTATCATTTATGAAAACCCCTAAAATATACACCCCTAAAATACACAACGTCAAGAGTAAACACTATGTAAACTGTAGACTTAATTGATTACAGTGTGTCAATAAACATTGACATCAATTACATTCATCAATTGTAAGGCACGTACCATTCTGGAGCAGGACAGAGAATGTTGGTGCTGGGAGAGGGGCTGTGTGTGGAGGCAGAGAGGTATGGGAACTCTGTACTTTCTGTTTAATTTTGCTGTAAACCTAAAACTGTTCTAAGAAAAAAAAAAAGCCTATAAAAATATGGTACAAGTCTAAGTCGCTTTAATTAATTCCAAAAAGCTTTAGGACCCTCTTTGAAAAGCTTTTGGGTATGGTGTTAATCCATTTGACAATAAATTTAATTACAAAGGAAAAGGATAAAATTAGAGTATGTGGGACTTTAATAAAATATCCCTATAAAATATCCATTCACCTTTTTTCCCCTTTACTAATGAAACTCATTTTGTTCAGGATAGCAATGTATGCATTGAGAAATGACATTCCTCAGCCTTTTATACAGTTCCAGGTGTTCACATTTCATAATGTAACCATGAGAAATAAGTGGAAGTCAACTGTGAATTTCTGGTATTTTTTTTCCCTTTTGTGACATATGTGTCATCCCTTTTTCTTGTTTTTCTTCATTTTTCTTGCTGACACATGGACATGACAGCCAGTCCTGGTGGCTGCAGCACACAACTAGCAACTTTGAAGAAAAGGCCAGGAATGCCTCAGCGTCCTCACTCTTGCCTACTTCCAAGGCTTCTAGCTCCATAAGAGGGAACAAACAAAACAAAACAATCCTTCTAATCAGTCAGTGGATTTGACAGGATTTCTGTTATAGTCAAATGGAATCCCAACTATTCATAGAATCAGTATAAAGGCTAAAAATAATCACTGACAAAACCACTTACCAAGTCCAATTGATATGGAGTACTTGGGAGATCAGAATAGGGTAAATTTCTAGCTTTCTGGAGAATATCTTCCTTTTCTTTTCAATATGGAATTCCATTATTCAACCTCAATGTTGAATGAATAATATAGTTAATGAATGGCCTACACAAAGTGCTGGACCCTCATTAAAGTAGTTGTGGTATTCTGACTTATAATAAGAAATATATATTTGGTCTTCATCCCTGTTTATAGCACAGATTTTCCAAAACTCTTGGAATTTCCTGAGTGATGAGAGGGATGGGATGGTGTATTCAGTCATGTTAATGGGGTGACTTTGGGAATGCACCTAAGGATGGCGGCTGGTCACCAAGGAAAAAACAAGTGATCAGAGGGTTGGAATGTTCACATCTATCCTGTTAACCATGGGAGAAAGGCTGGACCAGTGGTTTAATCAGATATGCCTATGTAATGAAGTCTCCATAAAAACCTGGAAAGATGGAATTCAGAGAGCTTCCAGGTTTTGTGAATATGTGGAGATATGGAGAGAGTGGTGGCCCCAGAGAGGTCATAGCAGCTCTGCACCCCTTCTCACATACTTTGCCCTATATATCTCTTCACTTGGCTGTTGATTTATATCTTTTAATACCTTTTACAATAAAACAGTGATCAGGTAAGTTAATTGTTTCCGAGTCTCTAGCAAATTAATCAAAGTGAAGAAGGTTGTGGAAATCTCTAATCTATAGCCAATTAGGTCAGAAGCACAGGTGGCAACCTAGGCTTATGATTGGCATCTGAAGTTGGGGAGGAGGCAATCTAATAGGATTGAGACCTTAACCTGTGGGATCTAATGTTGTCTCATGGTAGAAAGTATCAGAACTGGGCTGAACTGCAGGATACCCGATGGTGTCCAGAGCATCACTTGATGGTGGGGGAAAGCCTCCTTCCCATAAATTTAAATTGGGTGTGCAGAATTTTTCAGTAGTTACCTCTTTTCTTTTCTAGACCTTCTATTTTATTTATACAGATCACAATTCCAATCAACTGTCCTTATTAGAATGAGGTGAGATGGGAGAGATGATGTCTTTTCTGTCCAAACTCTTGCAATCTAAGTGGAAAGGGCAACATATGCAAAGAAAGAAATATGATGCTGGCACCTACCTGGTTCAGTCAGTAGAACATGCAACTCATGATCTCAGGGTTGTGGGGTCAAGCCTCAAATTGGGTATAGAGATTACTTAAAAATAAAATCTTAAAAAAATATATGGTGCAAATATGGAAATTAAGCAAGGTTGTTCAATTTAGAAATAAAAAAGCAAAGATTCAGACTTAGAAAGATCAAGAAAACAGAATAGTATAGTTTGAGTGAAAGATGCCTTTGGACCGGAAATACAAGTGATGCAAATTCAAAGAGATGTTTGAATACAAGCTCAAGGCACTGGGACTTTATTTGAAAGGCAATAGATATTCATATGTCAGGGTTAAGGGAATCTTAAAAGTGAAAGTGCAGACACTGGAATGCAAAGAGACAGATCAAAGGAGTTTTTTGGAGTGAGAATTGACAGGGGTTGGGAGCCATATTCACATTCACTGAGCTGCATGAGTAGAGTTTGTTAGCTCTTTATGGCAGGAAATTTCAGCCCTGAGGAAAAGTGGGAAAGAAGGGAAGAAGTAAGAAAACAGGAAAAACATTTAAGCAAAGCTAGTTCCTTGATACCTATCTTTTGTAATAATTTTTGGTTTTTACCAAAGAAATCTATTAAGATGTATGCACTCAAGCAGAGAGAGCAAATTGTTCTTCCTCTGCCTTTTTATTCTATCCAGGCTCTCAGATGATTGGGTGATACCCACTCATATTGGTAAAGGTGATCTTCCTTTCTCTGTCTACCAATGCAAATGCCTACCTACGTTAGATTGACACATGAAACTAACCATATTAATGTTGCCCAATTCCTGGACATATAAAAATGCTTTAGCCCTGTTTATCATTTTGTCATGTGTTGAATTTCTGCCTTTTCAGCATCAGAGATTTATAAAAAAAATTCATATATCCGACATGGTTTCCACTTTTGTGTGATGGAAATAGCTTTCGCAGAATGTACACACTGCCACCTACATAACACCGAGCTAACTAATAAACGGAAGTGGAATAAATGTGATTAAAACAAAATACATATGTTGGGTCTTAATATCACCCAATAAATATTACCTATATTTAAAGGTTTGAAGTGGTGTTGTTATTCTTATTGTAAGTGTTGTTAAGATCTCTTCACTCTCAAGGTTCTCAGGAAAACCAAGAGAACAGGATTGAGGATAAAATGAAATACTGAATACATGTGGCATATATTCATTCATTTCTTCTAAATGAAATTGCTATTGTTACTATTTTTTAAAGTATTTATTTATTTATTTATTTATTTACTTACTTACTTGTAGGGAGGGAATGGGCAAAGGGAGAGGGAGAGGGAGAATATCAAGCAGACTCCACACTCAGCGTGGAATTGGATACAGGACTCGATCTCACAATCTCACAACACTGAGATCAGGACATGAGCTGAAATCGAGGGCCAGACTCTTAACCAACTAAGCCATCGAGGAGCCCTTGTTACTATTACTTTTAATTAATATAACATTTGGCCAATGTTAATCTCTCTATGGATTTACTGTAGTATCTATTGATGTGGATTTTTCTTTTAAATTCTGTGTTCAGTCAAATGAGTATATATTTTGTTTGTTATTTGCCTATTTGTTTTTCACTTATTTATACATCTCGAATATCTATTAACATAGGCATTCAGAACCCAATTGAAAAGAAGGAAATTTGGTAAAAAAAATATTATCAACTCATAAAAATTAGTCCAACTATGGGAAAGTAAGAATGGTAAAAGACTACAACAGCTTCCAAGGGGAAAAAAAAAATCATGAAATTGGAGTTGTGTTGTGTAATGAAACAAAATAAAACAGAATCCCCACTAGTTAGAAGTTAAATCAGAAGACTTGGGTATTTTGCCATGGCCCAGTCTTAGAAATTCTTTTGGACTCAATCTCTTCATGTGTGAAATATTCTTTCCTATTTCAAAGAGCTGGTATTTGTTGATCTAATGTAATGAATGACCTGATAAACAGAGCCACAATAATGTGTGGGTTATCACTGCCCTGCACTCTCCATGACAGCAGAGAACACCATTGCCTTGTTATAAACTAGCTGCTGCCCCCATGTCCCACATCACAGCCACCCTATAGTAGGAATTCTATAAACATTTGTTACACGAATAAGGGAATAAAGTGTGGTGATTGGCAATCTGTTCTCCCTAGGAGGACATAAAAATACTCAAGCAGAGTGGAGATTTAAAGAAAAACAGAACTTCCCATATATTCTAGTAGTTATCTCTAGAATCCGTAATCTCGGGAGAATGACAAGGACCACCACTTTTTCTATTTATCATTTGCCAGGCTTTCCAACTCAGGTTATCAAGGTGAGATAGAAGCAAAGATGCATTCTGTTGATTAATTAAGATTGCACTACCAACTGGCTCTTCTCTCAGTTGTAAACAAAGGCATGACAGATGGGATACACAGTGAGAACTTAAATATTTAGACTCATGCTTAAAATTTAAATTAATCATTCATTCAAAAAACACTTAACACTGAATTTATGTAGACAGTGTGCCAGTGTGTGGAAAGAGAGAGAAAAAGAAATCATGCCCATGGTCCCATGTCCTGAAGAAATTCACTGTCCATTAGGGAACACAAAAACCAATAGGCAAGCACAATAAAATATGATTGAGAGCAGAATTTGCACATTGCCTGAAGGGAGGGGAAATTAACACTGCCTTGGGCATTTCATTTATTAACCTACTTCTAAAGTTTAGTTCCTGGTGAGTGATATTAAAAACACCATGCTTCCTGAGTACAATTAAATTCAATTTAAAATGTATTAAGTGACACTCTGTAAAAAGTACTTTACAAATAGCTCAGCTCTAGGGGATATATTGATCTTCAAGATGTAGCTCTTACTGCAGAGGTCTTGGGATATCATTTGCACAGACTTCTCACGCACCTGTAAGTCTATCACTAGGTGTAAACTGAATGTCACCAGCCATAATAAGCACTACAGGAATTGAGAGTGGGGCCAGAGTAATGGGATCTAGAGGTGTTTCAGGGAGTCGAGGATTGATTTGGGATGTGAAATGCAAGATAAAGACAGGTTTGTGTGGCTAACCCATTAATAGGCATGAAATGATTAACCAGATAGTCTGCGCTGCTCTCAACAGGCACATGGAGAAAATCTAATCCTGCTACACAGAGAGTATCACTGAGACATGCTTTCTGTGTAATGGTGAATATTTTTCAAGCTGTTCTCGATCTGAAAACTGCTTCCTGTCCAAAAGAGAGATTGGGATGTAATTACTTCCAACATCACTTAACAGTGATGATCAGAAGGGAAGAACAATAGAGCAAAGTGCTGAGCACTGCACAAAGAGAGACCAGCTTTTTTCCCCCCTTGAAAAATAAGAGGAGAAATGAGAAAGGGCACACTAAGGATTACAAACTTAATTTACATTTGCATGAATCTGCACGGTAGCTGCTAGACACAGAGGAAGCTAGTATTTTTTAATTACATGACATAAATATTTTCAACTTTGAGAAGAGAACAAGAAACTGAGACTTCTGTCAAACAAATCATCTCAGCTCTGAACCATGGCAGTCAAACTAAGAGGGAAGTAATGCTACCTTTGTGCCACGAAGATTCCTTTGACCCTTTTCCAAGAGTCATGAAACTAGACTTGGAATGGAGTTCAGAAAAGTGAGAAATTTGAGTATCACTGGACTGAAATGAGACACCAATTACAGAATGTCATCACTTGCAGTATGTCAAGGGCACTTAAAATCAGCCCAGAAGCCGGGCAGGCATTCTAACCGACCAAGATGGACAGGGATTGAAAATAGCCAGCCATTTGGCTGCCATTTTTTATAGATACCACTGGTGGACTCCAATTCTGTAAATCTGGCAGGTACTTTGTAAAACCCACTTTTTATTTTAACACATCAGCCCTTCAGCAGCATGGATTTTGTTGGTTTTGCTCCTTTGTTTGTTTTCAGTCTCTTACTTGAATTTCTAATGTACCCTGAAATGGAAAATTTTACTTTTAAATTCATTTTACTTCTAAATAATTTTAAGTTAAATTATGCTAATATCACTGAAAATAAAGGCTTAAGAGAATTATAAGTAAAATATGTCATTTGTTTTATTTCTTAATCATATAAATCTTAATGGCCATGTATCATCTATATTAGGAGAACCCTGTAAACATATACTAAATGGATATTCCCAGAAAAATCAGAAAGTCCTGGACCAAGAGAGCAAGACTTAGTTTCTTCATTTAAAATAGAGAGTAAGAAAATACTTTATTAACTGAAAATGAGACAATGATTTAAAAATACACTTTTTTATTTTAAGGTTTGTTAAGGCAATTAAATGACTTATGTGTAAAGTAATTAAATTATGCTTATATGGCTCTAGTGTCTTGGTAGCTTAAGAAAACAAACTGGAACCTAAGCCAGAGTCAACTCTTGTGCATGCTCTTGCATTGGAAAAAACCCGAAGTTAAAGAAAACTAATTACAAATAATCCACTAGACCTTTCCAAATAAGATGCCCCCAAAGCTGTAGCCAACCAAATGATGCTCCTGCTTTATTTCTGCATTTGTTCCATACAAGGCTTTCCCCAGCTCTGTCCCAAGCATTCTTTGCTACTTTCCAAGTGGCATGCCCAATCAGATTCAAAGCCTGCTCAAATAAATTCTTGAAATGTTTGACATATTTCAGTTTATCTTTTAACAGATTGTTTTCTTCTTAAATGTTATACAGAGTACTTATTCATAAAAGTTCCTACGATACGGCACATTCAGTTAAAATGTAGTAAGTAACCCCATGGAAGCTTAACATGTTGTAGTGAATATAATTCTCAACATGGGATCAAAAAACATGAGGTCAAATGCTGGTTTTACCCGGAGCAACAATTGCTGTAAAAGTAAAATATCATCTTCTCTTGATACAATGTAGTTATGCTCATGTGGGTGAAAATTAATGAGACAATGTGTATGAGGAGACAATCAATGGCTTTGAAAACTGTTAACACTGAAAAGCTCATTTCTCAAATGTGAGTAGATGTTTTCTCCAAAAGAGGTCTATGACCACCCTTCCAACTTCCTCTATTCAAACCTCTATAATAACCCAAACTTTGTACTACAAATAACTTAGCAACAACTAGAATTTTTTCCTGCCACTGCCTTCACAGTTTGTATTATACAGCTTAATTATCTAAAAATTCATGGTAATTGGGAAATTTCGGTAAAATGTACGTACTTTAAGCATCAACTTCATTCAGTATTATCTCATCAAATTAATTGTTTCTATTTTTATTTTCAGATTAACCATCCAACTTTTTTATGTATTGAAAACATATATACAAACTTTGTTTAAAATCTATTCAAACAAAAGCTTTTATTGCAAGGAATGAAACAAACTTCATATTACTTTTGACAAAACATTATTCCCATAATTATAAAGTTTAGAATTCTGTTCAAAGAAAAAAATAAGCTAAAACAAATGTTTTCAATGCAATTACAATTAATGTTTTCATTATAATCAGTAAGTTTTATTATTGTTAGCCTTGTAATTGACTTATTTATAATGTGATATTAAGTCCAACTCTAATGCTATATTGTTCAGAAATCAGTAAAATAAAAATTTTAAAAATCAATTTGGCTCTAGTTTTAATTAGATTTTGTATTTCATTTCTTATATAAAATATGTGGGTATGGTTAGTTAGAAAATTTTCTAATTAAATCTTTGTGTACTAATTTGCATTGTTAAAATAAATCTCCACTACATGAATCATCAGCATGTTTCCTTTGAGGAAGAAAGATTGATTTAGAAAAACATTTTCAGAATAGCTTGTAAAACATTATTATAATTAGGGGTGCCTGGGTGGCTCAGTTGGTTAAGCATCTGCCTTTGGCTCAGGTCATGATTCAGGCATCCTAGGATAAAGCACTTGAGGGGCTCTCTGCTCAGCGGGGAGCCTGCTTTTCCCTCACTCTCTGCTCCCTACCCCCCCCCACTCGTGCTCTCTCTCTCTCTCAAATAAATACAGAAAAATCTTTAAAATACAATCTCTTAAATACAAAAAAAAATTATAATTACATAATCTATGACTAGTATTTTTCAGAAAAAAATTATCTTTGTATAGGATTTTCTCTGTCTTGACATTTAAATCTACTTTTACAGTTTTTTTTAAAATAAAATATTCCTGAGAGTTTTTAGTTCTTAAAATTCTTTAGTAGCCTAAATAAATGTCACTTGTCAGAACCTGGTGTATATATAATTGCCTAAGCAACTCAGCACGATGGATATTACAGAGGAACAAGAACAGAGAGAAAAGAGAAAGAGGGGGAGGAAACTGGGAGGGAGTAGAGGGCCAAGATAGTTAAATTAACTCACCCAAGGTTGCACGGCCAGGAAAGTTGAAAGTTATGATACGAATATAGGTTAAGCTCATTACAAACTCCTGGTCTATCCACTCTACCTATGGCATCATTGATCATATGTTCCTCATTGTCTGTCGTGTTCTTCAGTGCATAATCGGTTTTAGTAAACTAAGTCAAGCATCACTGTTTCTTGGGTTGTCCGTTATGTTCGCATCCAATCTACCCCACTGTTACATTAAGCAAGGCCATTTGCACAAGCATTAGGCAAAGGTGGAACAAGAATGAAGGAGATAGAAATGAATGGCAGAATGATATATGGCAAGACATCTTTGCTCTTTGTGATTTCCGATAATCTTAGAAATAGTTAAATCATATAAATTTAGTATATTTTAATCCAATTCCTTCAGCTAAAATATGTACAGTTTTTTATGAAAGGTTCCTTGTTTATTTATATAGCTTGTATGAAATCCATTTGCAATCCTGGCTTAATTTGTTACTCTTCTGTTGTGATCCCACCCACAGCTATTTAATCTAATGTTTTCAGATCCAGTGACTTCAGATCCAGTATTCTTCCTTATAAATCCAATTCTTTAAATGTTTCTTTCCTTAATATCTCAGTTTAAATTAGTTTAACTGAATTTGTATAAATTTCTTAATGATTGTATTAAGAAATTAGATACATAGACATTTATATTTAATAAGTAGCCCTGTTATTAGATTTCTAATAAGCATTTAACAAATTTCTTATTCAATTTTCACCAACCAAAGAGAGAGATTATTGTTTTATATTCTTCATTTTGAAAAAAAAAAAAGGGAAACTAAAACATAGCTATGTTAGTAATATACTCAAAGACACAGATGGGAAAAATCTCAAGATTCCCTTGTTTATTTGTAGTATTCTCTATATTTCTCTACCCTAAAATGAGATAAAAATTAGAAATGCATGGGAAATTTGATATAAAAAACAGAGGCCAAAAAGCAGTATTGTCATGGATTCAACATAAAATAATCGATGGTATCTATAGATAGTGCCAAGGAGTAGGGGATATGGGATATACAATACAGACAACAGGAAGTTTCAGAGGCTTACTGAGATAACTGTAAGCACAGGATTCTAACTAGCACTTCCAAGACGACTCTTGATACCCATCAGAGTTACTCCCAGACCCCCTGAGATAGCAGCAACCATGTGGAGGTTTTGTTGAGAAATCTGGTCATGACCAGTTTCCCCATAAACTGCTGAATGTGAATCACTGGCAAATCCTCCCCTTCCAGAATGTTTGTTCTGTACTTCATCATGTGATCTTGTCATAACCATCTCAAGGCTTCCTCACTGTTTTCTTCACTTCTAACTTTGTCCAATTCTAACCTTTATCCACACAGATGCCAAATTAATCTTTTAAAGGTGTCATCTTACTGGATGGATCACATGCTTCAAACTTTTCCATGGTCTCCTCTGAGTTTTAACTTCATGGGGTTCATTCTACTCTCAGTGTATCATTGAATTTTAGAAAAAAAAAATAAAACCCCTGTTTCCTTCCATTGTTAGGCAAACTGAATTCATGCCTTAATCCATCAAGTCCACAGTTTTATCCCTGGAGCCTGCGTCTGCTGCCTTACCTGACTGCATCCTCCTTACCTGTCTGGCTTCAGTGTAAATGAGACCTCACTGGAGCCCAGGATCTGTGCAGATTCTCCCACTGTGACCTATAGATCAAAACTGCGGCAGGAGAATCAAGGTATTCATTCACTTTGGTTTTGTTTTTGCTGATATAGAAGAGTAAGAAAGAAAGAGGTTCACAGAAGAGACGTCTTAGCCTGCTTGAGCTGCCATAATAAAATACCACAAGACTGGGTGGTTTAAACAAAAGGAATTTATTTGCTCACAGTTCTGTAGGGTTCGAGATTAAGGTATCGGCAGGTTTGGTTTCTACTGAGGTCTCTCTTCTTGGTATTCAGACAGCTGCCTTCCACCTGTATCCTCATTATGGCCTTTCCTCTGTGCATGTGCATCCTTGGTGTCTCTCTGTGCGTTTTAATGTTTGCTTCTTATCGCAACACCAGACAGACTGGATTAGGGCCCATCCCTGGGGCCTCAATTTAATAACTTTTATAAAGTGTTATATTTCTAGGAGTGTGTGGGTGGATCAGTCAGTTAGGTATCTGACTCTTGATTTTAGCTCAGGTCATGATCTCAGGGTCATGAGATCAAGCCCCCTGTGGGGCTCTGCACTCAGCATGGAGTCTGCTTGAGATTCTCTGCCTCCCCTCTGCCCCTCCTTCTGTTTGTGCTCTATAAATAAATAAATAAATAAATAAATAAATAAATAAATAAATAATTTTATAAATAAAGGTACTTCTGAATACAATCACATTTTGAGATAGTAGGTTAAGGCTACGACATATGAACTTCAGGGGAACACAACTCACTCCACAACAACGATTGCGGTTATTTATTCGCTATTTCCTCCTAACAAGGTAAATTAGCTACCATGTTTTCTTCCTGCAGGTTTATGAAGACAAAATCTCTCTTCCGAACTATTCACCATAAACTATGTCACCTCTAGGACTTGTCAGAATTAAAAGTGATTTATTCTCTTAAAATTAAAACTTATCATCTCATCCTAATTAAATTATCCTCTTAATTATGTCATCTTAGCTAATGTTTGGTGAACATTGACAGTATTTCATACATATTCTTGAGGCCTTTCCAAGTATTAACACAGTTAATCTTCATAATAATACTAAGAGGTGGGAACCACGTTAATGTCCACTTTACAGATGAGGAAATTGAGTCACAAAACCAACAGATGAAGCAGCTGAGATTTAATTACAAGGAGTCTTGTCCTAGGGCAGCCCTGGTGGCGCAGGGGTTTAGCCCCGCCTGCAGCCCGGGGTGTGATCCTGGAGAGCCGGGATCGAGTCCCACGTTGGGCTCCCTGCATGGAGCCTGCTTCTCCCTCTGCCTGTGTCTCTGCCTCTCTCTCTCTCTCTCTGTCTCTCATGAATAAATAAATAAAATCGTAAAAAAAAAAAAAAAAAAAAAAAAGGAATCTGGTCCTAGAGCTCAAGATCATATCTGAACTACATAGGACATAGTTTCTTCTTTAACTGTAATATAGTAAAATTCATGAGGGCAGAGTCTGTGCATATACCTTGATCTTTATGCAGTCATCACAGAAAGGGTTGAGACCACAATTCTTACATAACAAAAATTGCCAACCTTGGACTTTACTTTCCTGTTTTCTCGATGAGTCCTTAGAACATCCCTTTTCAAAAACCCAGAACGACTGGGGCATGTGGGTGCCCCTGGTAGTTCAAAAACTTAGAACTACTGGCACCTGCCTTCAGCTCAGGTCATGATCTCTAGGTCCTGGGATGGAGCCCCATGTTGGGCTCCCAGCTCAGTTGGGAGTCTGCTTCCCTCTGCCTCTGTCTCTCTCCTTGCTTGTGCTCTGTCTCTGTCTCTCTCTCAAATGAATAAATTAAAAATCTTTAAAAATATCAGAACTCCTAGTAAATCTCTGACTTCATCTCCTATTACTATTTCTCAGTCTCCTTTTTCTGATTAAGTACCAAAGTGCTGGGAACATACGTATTATCCACTAAGTGCTGGAAGGTGGAGAAAATGCCACTCAGATATAAAGCTTCTCCTTTCTTACCTGATTCTTTTTGTAATCTTACTCTAGGACCTTTGACATATAATAAATGTGGAATGAATGAAAGGATCTAGTTTGTTCCATTAAATGTACCCCCTCACTGTAAATGAGTTTTCTGAAGGCATGGACCAGAACATGTATTGTTTTTCCCCATAGTGGCTACCATAGTACTGAGCACACTGTAAGCGCATAGTATTTATTTATAATAAAAATGAATATGAACTTGATTGGAGCTACAGAGTTAAGTAGTCTTATGCTTATTTCATATATGTCATCAAAAAGATATTTAAAAAGCCTCAGCAGAATATTTTTACTGTTTCTGTTTAAAAAGAGAATGATTTCTTTTATAATGATGCATTTGCATTGAATATGTGTAGTAGTTTTATTGAATGAGCCATATCCTATAAATCATAAGTAGAAAATAACTTTACTATTGCCCAACACACCCGGTTAAAATCATTTTGTCAGTTTCTTCCTGCCCTTGAAAGAAATCACAGGATAAATCCCATCGATTTTCCAGGTGTTCGAAGATGATAAAAGTCAGACTCTTATAGTCACCATAACATTCTGATTTATTTAGGCCTGACTTCTCCAATATCCACCTTTTTGGTCACAGAGGTATTTCCTGACCCATCTGAGTAATAGCAAGATCATGTCATCTTTATTCCCTGGCTCTGCTTTATATTTTTTCTCAGTTTATTATCTCCCTTATTCAACCAGAATGCCAGCTCTAGGAGAACAGGGATATTGGCTTTTTAATCACTCCTATATCCCCAACACCTTACAAGAGTGCATATGACGTCAGAGATACTCCACAAATGTTTGTTGAGTAAATGAAAACAGTAATGAAGTTGATAATATAAAAGCCCTGCTAAGTAATAAAAGTTCCCCACTCCCACCCCAACCCAGCTCCATCCTCTGCCAGGGAGTGCTTCAGGCTGCCCAGGACCTTGGCTGCAATGTGCACCCAGGAGAGAGAAGCACCTCCATTACCAAGGTTCTGACTTGGGCTCCAGGGTGAGAAGATTAGGGGAAAGTCAAATGCAGCTGGAATCTCGAGGTGATCCCTCAGGAGTTTGTGGAGGCAGCACTGCTGGGTCTTCCTGTCCTGGGTCTCTTTCCCCAGGAGGAATTTGCTGCTGGATTTCTGACATCTGTGTTCTTTATGCTTCCTACTGTCTCTTGTCTCAGCCTCGGGCCATAGGTTGGCCTCCCTATCCAGACCTGCTCCAGGCCAGCACCATCTCTGTAGGCTAGTGGTCCTCAGATGTTAATAAGACTTAGAATCACTTGGCAAGTCTGTTAATCACAGGCTTCAGATTAAAAAAGACAAAATAAAACAAAACAAAAACAAAAACAAAAACAAAACTGAGGTGGGGCTCTCAAAATTTGGACTTGTAGGAAGATTCCTGGTGATGCTGATGCTGTTGGTCAAAGGACCATGCCAGGAAAATCACTGCTTTAGGTAATTTTCTAGTTAGGATTCAAGACTAAGCCAATTATGCTTCCTCTCACAGGTGCACTTTGCCCAAAGCGATCTCACACATCTGGTACCACAGCTGGTTCACACGATTTTTGTCTTTGTCAACTCAGGCCAAAACTCCAGGAAATACCTGTCAGACACTATTAGTATTTACCTTGAAGATCCATGCACTTAGCCTAAGGCAAAGGTGCTCCCCCACCTTTCAGGACAGCAGGGCGCTGGGGACATAGAACACATGGTAAACTTTTTCCAAAGAATTCCGCGCTTCAGTATGTACTTATTTCACTCAGTGATCACTAACAGGATGAAATTAGATTTCAGATTTCTAACCTCCAGCTCCTTGCTTTAGGATATACAGATATCGTCATTGGTTCCATTGTTTCCAGTCTTTGGAACCCCATCCAAAACAGACAAACTATCTCTGTTAACATTCCTTTACACACGTATGAATAAATGTATTTTCATTATGTGCGGGGTTTTTTAATGTCTAACTTGAATATAGAGGGATCCCTGGGTGGCGCAGCGGTTTGGCGCCTGCCTTTGGCCCAGGGCATGATCCTGGAGACCCGGGATCGAATCCCACATCGGGCTTCCGGTGCATGGAGCCTGCTTCTCCCTCTGCCTGTGTCTCTGCCTCTCTCTTTCTCTCTCTGTGACTATCATAAATAAATAAAAATTAAAAAAAATAATAAAATAAATTGAATATAGAGTATACTCTAGGACAAAATAATTTTCTATAGAGTGGTGTGCAAACTTTCTTTCTGAGCTTTCATTCCTAATCTCATTATAGCAGAGTAAGAACAAGGATATATAATATGTTGGTATTCAATAATATAGCATCATCTATTGTACTTAAAAGTATAAAGAAAATCACAAGTGTAGGTAGATTTTAATTTTAGATATTTTCCAATGAATAGGAATTTCCCTACCATATTTCCAAGTGTTTAGTAGGGACCTCAAATCTGAGTATCTGGCTTCTTCTTTTTTTTTTAGAAAGAGAGACAGAGCACCCTTGCAAGAGAAGGAGGAGTGGGGGTGGGCATGGGAGGGGCAGAAGGAGAGAGTGAGAGAGAATCTTAAGCAGGCTCCACACCCAGGGGTGGGAGCAAATTAATTTGTTCATGTTGTAAATTTCCTTTTGTGTATATATATATATATATAATTTATATTTATAATTTATATTTATATATAATTTTATAATTTATATAATTCATTATATTCATATAAATATTAAATATTTATATGAATATTAAATTATATAAATTTACAGTTAAATTTATAATTTATATAATTAAATATATAATTTCTTATATTACTTAAAAACAAAGTTGCTGTTTTCCTTTACTAGTTCTTTTTCCTTACACTTCTATAAAAATTCCAATTTTATATATCATCAGATTCCAGAATTACAACACAGTTCCTCAGACATGAAGGATTAGTCTTTTAGATAGAAAAATATTTGCATGTTTAAGATGAACATTAGTTAATTCTTAGCAAAAAAACCTTATCTATCCCCAATGATTTTTTCTACTTATCCTTAAACTCAGAGGGTGAGACTATGAATAAAACATTATAGATCTGTATAAAGTTAAGTGTATAATATGTATAAACTGTTTATTTGTGTGTGTGTATTTTATCCATTGGTTCTGTCATTTCCCGACTCATCTGTGATGAAAAACTATTAAAACAGATAGAACTCATCAAGGAAGAAAGCAGCTCAGATTTACTGAGAGAAATTGAATTTTCACAGCATTAAATAACTGAGGATGTTATTAAAAATTAAGGTTTTCAAGATAAATTAATGTCTGATGAAAGGAATCAGGAAAATGATTGCCTCCGGGGCCCAGAGGAGAATGACTACAAAGGGTTGGGAAAATTTCTGTAGGAAGGAAAACATTCTATATCTTGACAAAGTTGAATACAGACATCTGAAAAAAATTCATTGAACTATTTAACATTAGTGCAGTTTAGTGTATGCATTTATATCTCAATAGAAAAGAAAGAAAAGGGGAAAATAATTGCTATTTCTGTGTTACCCAGTATTTCTTTATATAAGAAAGTAAAAACAATCTATTTTAATATCTTTTTATGAAAAAAAAACTGAGAATGACTGAAGAAATATCTATCTTAATAAAAGTTTAAAAGTCTCACTCTCTAATGACATTATAACCTGAAGAATAATCCTAAAAATGTTTTTCTAGGAGGATTTATTGAACTGACCTGTCATTATAACTTACATTCATGAAAGACCATGTATCTCTTAAGACATAAAATAATATCTTCTTTTTCTTTCCCTTACATTAGAAACTGCTTCATTAGTGTCCTAATGAAGTGTCCTTAGTGAAACCCAAGACATCAACATAGCAAATTATTCTGAATAACATTTCCAAGAACAAAAATGTTTTTATTTATCTGACCTTTCCATTAGTAAAAATGAACCAAATACCTAAATGTATATTGTACTAAGAATATGAGAGACAGAAGAATACACAGAAAATATTACTGTCTGAAATTGCTTGATATTTAAACTAATAATTTTGAATCAAATTCTACAGAGATATCCCAAAGAAGTATGATATATACAGACTTCAGAAGAATTATATCTGCTGAATGTTATTGTAAACATATGTAAACATATGGCACTTTTGAAAAATTTTTTTTTATTTTTTTTTTTTTACTTTTGAAAATTTTAACTGTTATAATTGGCATATAATAAACTGTAAATATTTAAAATATACTATTTGAAGAACTTTGACATGTGTATATACCCCTGAAACCAGTCAAAATAGTAAATCAGTCCATCACCCTCAAATTTCGAAGAGTCAATGTCAAAAGTATGCTTCCAAAGAAGTTTTTTTTTTTATTAAGCAAATAGATGGCTATGAAGTCATATGTAACTACAGACAAAAAATAAATCATTTAAGTTTTAGCTTTAATTTGTCAGAGTTGGAATACTTAAACAGAATCAAATAGCAATAATTATTAGGACTTTTTCAGAAAAGATTTTTTTTAAAGATTTTATTTATTTATTCATGAGAAAGACAGAGAGAGAGAGAGACAGAGACACAGGCAGAGGGAGAAGCAGGCTCCATGCAGGGAGCCCGGCGTGGGACTCGATCCCAGGTCTCCAGGATCAGGCCTTGGGTCAAAGGTGGCACTAAACCGCTGAGCCACCTTGCAGCCCAGAAAAGATAATTTTTAAACATATGAATAGAATGCCAAAAATCAGCATGGAAGCTTAAAAAGGTGAAAGATTCAGGAGTGAAGATTTTGCAGATGGAAGGGACTGTTGCTTCTAGTTACTTATTCTACCTTAGAGATAAATTTCTTACTGATTTGTTGGTTTTATTGTTGCTGCAATTCTCAACTTGTTAAAAACATTTTCAAATTACTTTGTATCTATTTAATAAGTCAATTAAGGAACTTGGAAGCCAGATTTAGTATATGTTACAGAGCAGCATTATCTTTATAGTCAAAAAGATGGTATTTAAAACTGACATCCATAAAACATAGGTGGAGTCTTTAAGTTCAAATGATATGCAGTGGAGACTTTCCTGAGGTTTGCAAAAAGTCATTTGTTTTTAAAAAATGTCAGTTATTAAAATTCAACTTACTGGAACATTTTCATGATGTTAAATTATTCACAAAAACACTGACAATACTCTGACCCGTGAAATTAATATAGAAAAAAAGAAACTTCAAAATAATCATGCATTTCATGAAATATTTAAAAACAAAAACTCAAGACCTTCAAAAATTAAATATTATATTCTTATATTATTCTGAACTAGATGTGACCAAAGAGGAGACAATTAAACACTTAAAATTTTTTAAAAAAAGACACTTAAAATTTTAACCTAATTATTCAACACATAAATATTCAAATTATTTTCTCATTAGATAAATTCTACAACTTGATCCTCGTATTTCTGTGTTTATTTGCCAAGTATGGAATAAAATATCTTGATAGTTTTTCTTAGTACAGTTTTTGTGACTCTTAATTTCTGTCTTAAGGTATAATAAACACATTCCTTTATTTCGCATGGAGTAATCAATTATTGTCTTCCCCCGTTGGTTATTCTGGAGCTGGCAAGATTTTAGAAAAGAGTTTTCCTAATGGGAAAAACATGCACAACACATTTTAAATTCAATTCATATTTTATCTCTCCATTCTTTCCTGTCCCCAACTCTAGAAACCCCCAGTTATCAGGTAACTAATTTGAAGGCTCGCCTCATTTTTGCTTCTTGCTCAGGTATCACTGCCCTTCGTTTTCCCTTGCCTAAAGTCTTGAAAACTAGCTTAAAATGTATTTTGTTCATATTTAAATTGTTCTAAGTGGGAGAGTAGCTGGTCTTATTTACTCCATCTTGGCCAAAGCAGGTATCTTCATTTCTTTTTATTTTTAGAATTTTTCTTCTCAATACGTTTCACTGTCTGTTTCTCTAAAAACAGGATCTGTTATGTTTCAATTCCTATTTCCTTTCTGGTGTAGGCTTCATTTCAGGCAAAGTTTATTTCTTTCATTTCAATGTTTTTTGTTTTTTTTTTTTCCGGAGTTCTATCTCATTTTTGAATTTCACTAATTTTTATATGTTGCTATTTCACATATCACATATCAGCTTCTTAATATTTTGTATCTAGCTCTGAAATAGTAAGCTATAGTTTTGAATTACTTTGTGAACACGTCTTTCTGTTTGTGTGCTTTTCTACTTATTATTTTATTGTTGATATACTTGAGAATGTAATTGTACCTTATCCCTTTCTGTTGCTGTTTTTTATGTGAAATTATTTGTCTGAACTTTTAGAACAACATCTTACTCTAGTACCCAGACTTGTTCTTAGTCTCGCTTTTGTAGTAAATCAAATTCTGAGATCTTCTTGATTATTTACCCTCACTTATGTTTATCTGAAATTTCACTTTTGGACTTCTCATCCTCCAAAACTGTGAGAAACAAATGTCTTCTTTAAGTGATCCAATCAAAGATATTTTGCCTTGGCACCCCAATATGACTAAGATAGCATTATAGCACATATACTTCTAAGTATAATTAACGTAGTGTTTACTGAGTATAGTGCCTATAACTAAATTGATAAAACAAGGAATTAAAATCAGCTAAACCGATGGTAAAAATGTCATTATTTAAAACAGTTCAGACAGAAAACAAACAATATATCTATAACATTACATTATAATGAATAATCTTTCATTGATATCACACAAAAGTGAATTTTCCTTTTCTTTCATAGAATTTTCATGGTCCACTTTTAACACCTGAGTTAAAAAGACAAATAATTATGCAAGATATGTTTTTGATTTTAAATTTGATTTTTTAATTTTAAATAAAACTTAAAATGTCAATCCCAAGTGAATTATATAAATAATGATGTCATTTATTCTAAATATCCCAATAATATCACTGACTTTTAAAAGGCAAATGTACATGGCTTAATTGACAAAGGATTTATAAGATTTATACCATAAAGGAAAAATAAAGTTGAGTAACATGCATGTAGGAACGCACATATAAAGAGAGTTCAGTCTTGTTCGTATTAAAATACAAAAGAGTGCAGATCCTTCACCAAATTCACATTTCAAACTACTTTGAGATGTCATGGAAAGAGATTTATTATGTTATGATTCATGAGAATATTTATGTGACAAAAATTTTAAAGTTACAACTTTAAACATCTTTTAAAATTTTTTTAATTTTTAAAACTCTACTATAGTTAAATAGTGTTATAGTCGTTTCATGTGTACAATATGGTTATTCAACAATTCTACACATAACTCAGTGTTCATTGAGTGTACTCAATCCCCTTTACCTATTTCACTCATACCCCCTCATCCATCTCCCCTCTGGCAACCACCAACTTGTTCTCTATATTTTGAGTCTGTTTGTTTTTGTCTCTTTTTCCTGTTTGTTTTGTTTCTTAAATTCCACATATGAGTGAAATAATACAGTATTTGACTTTCTCTGATTGACTTATTTCACTTAGCATTATACCCCTTAGAGTCCTCCAAGTTATTGCTAATGGCAGGATAGCAATTTTTTTAATGGATGAGTAGGACTCCATAGTACCTCTTCTATAGCCATTCATCTATCCACAGACACTCAGGTTACTTCCACATTATGGATACTGTAAATAATACTGCAATAAAAAGAGGGTGTATATATCTTTTCAAACTAGTGTTTTTGTTTCATTTGAGTAATTTTCCAGTAGTGAAAATAATTCTATTAATTTTTTGAGAAACTTCCATACTGTTTTCCACAGTGGCTGCACCAGTTTGCTTTCCCAACAGTACACAAGGTTTCCTTTATCTCCACATCCTCACCAACATTATTTTGGATATTAACCCATTATCAGATATATCATTTGCAAATATCCTCTCTCACTTGGTGCATTGCCTTTTTGTTTTATTAGTGGTTTCCTTCACTATGTAAAACCTTTTTATTTGGTATAGTCCCAATAATTTAAATTTGCTTTTGTGCTCCTTGCCAAAGGAGACATATCTAGAAAAATATTCTACAACTGATGTCAAAGAGATCACTGCCTATGTTTTCTTCTAGGAATTTTACGGCTTTAGGTCTTACATTTAGGTCTTTAATCTATTTTGAGTTTATTTTTGTATATGGTATAAGAAAATGGTTTCATTCTTTTGCACGTAACTGTCCAGTTTTCCAAATGCAATTTGTTGAAGAGATAGTTTTTTTTCACCATTTCATAGTCTTGTCTCCTTTGTCAGAGATTAATTGGCCATATAATTGCACATTTATTTCTGGGACCTCTATTCTGTTGCATTGATCTGTGTCTATTTTTTGTGCCAGTACCGAACTGTTTTGATTACTACAGCTTTGTAGTATATCTTGAAATCTGTATTGCGATACCTCCAGCCATATCCTTCTTAATGATGTTTTAATGGTTTGAAAAGCTGAGACAAAAGTATTAAGATTGGAGTTTTGGAATTTATTTTAACATATTGTGCCCAATATTGTTTTTAAATTAATTTTTATAGTATTAGCCACAAAAAGGCACTTATCCAAATATATTTTTGGTCTCACATATATTCAGTAAAAACCTATTCAAACTATTAAACTAATAAATATAGCTTATGCAAGTACAGATCATTAAGTACTAGAGATATGAGAAAAGCAAGTGTCACATGAGAACTGATATGCAGCTTCACAAATAATAGAATTTTTAAAATTTTGGTCAAGATCCATTTCTTAAAAATATTTCCTTCTCAATAATGGAAGAATTCTTGATGAATTGCTTATGTTCTTTCATGTGCAAAATAAGTTAGCTGGCCTGAGAAAATGCTTTTCAGCATAAATAATAATTCAGTATTTTAAGAAATATTTGTCTATTTGCTATTCAATGATGATGAGTTAATTTAACTTGGCAAGATGATTCTTCCTCTTTAATATTATTTTGACAATTAAAATGATATAATTGAAAATTGAGGTTTTATTTAAGAGCTATAAACAAAGCCAATTTGGCAATTTTCACCAGATTTTTTAGTTTATGCCATAATTTATAAAACAAAGTTAGCATTCATAAAATGTTATTTGTCATGCAAATTAGTGCAAAAAATCATTCCCTCTGCTCCCTAATGTTAATTATCAAAGTAAATACATTTGGAATCATTTCTATTAAATAATCAACAGAATTGTTGAAGGAAATATTCTGATTATCAAGAAAACTTATAAATATGTATTCAAATGTGGAAGCTGTTTTCGTTTATGTGAATAGTAAAGGAAATAACTTCCTCAGTTCTATAACTACTGTACAAAGACATTGAGAGCATGTTTTCATATTAATGTTTGTCCTAATGTTATGGTTTATTCATTCAAATTTGTTGAAATAGTCTTCATATGATAACATTAATTATGGAAACTTTGAAAATTCTCTTCTGTATCATGGGTTTAAGAAACTTATGCATGACTAAAAATAAACTCCTTTGGTACTTTCAAAAAGGCAACTTACTGACTATTCCAGAGTTTAGTAAACAAAACAATAATTTTGTTCTTCTTTTGCACTGGTAGGGCTAAATTTTTCATGCACTTAATCTGTTTCAGGTCACATTCTATTTTATTTTTATTTATTTTTAGTCTTTTTACTCCATTTTGGAAACTAGATATTGATTCTTGACTGATTTCTTGACTGGAAGTTTTGTTTTGTTTTGTTTTGTTAAATTGAAGTAAAATTACATACACTACTATATTAGTTTCAGGTGTACAAGGTAGTGATTCAACATCTATATTGAAAGCTTAGATTTTGATGTTTTTGTTCTGTCTATGCCTGAGACCAAATCTAATTAATCCATTTCTATTTTGCCACTGAAATGATCTCTGAAATATATTAGCATGTAAACAACACTAAATAAACTGTCATTCATAAAAATGTTCATAATATTTCTTTAAAAACAGACTGATAGGTAAAAATCATATTTAGTATGAGACTGATATTTGCTCAATAGATTTATGTTCATTTAAATACAGCCCCCTAGTTAATTTAAAATTCAGACTGCTCTTCATAATCATGCTAAACAATGATGATTGAGAATAAAATGTATGTTTCTATAGTTTATGTTCTCAACCTGAAATAAAGTTAACCAGGGAGTTGCATTTACTGAGGGAAAGAAGTGGTATTAGTATTTGCTTTGGTTTTTCAATAACTAATAATAGCAATATGTTGGGCTAACTCATTCCAAAACAAATGTTTAACACCCCAATGACTTCTATTATATATTAATTGTTTCCATTTTTGTTCATTTGAAGCTATTTATGTACTAACCACAGAATGGTAATTCCGAAATGATGGTATGCTCTATGCACATAAATAAAGATTATTAACTTCTATTTAAAAAAATACAGGTAAGGGAGGCCTGGGTGGCTCAGTGGGTAAGCATCTGCCTTTGGCTCAGGAATTGATCTCAGGGTCCCATATCCAGCTTCCTGCTTGGAGCCTGCTTCTCCCCCTGCCTATGTCTCTGCCTCTCTCTCTCTGTGTCTCTCATGAAGAAAGAAAGAAAGAAAAGAAAGAAAGAAAGAAAGAAAGAAAGAAAGAAAGAAAGAAAGAAAGGAAAGAAAGAAAGAAAGAAAGAAAGAAAGAAAGAAAGAAAGAAAGAAAGAAAAAGAAATCTTAGTAAAGATTAGTAAAGTAAAGTAAAACTTACTTTACTTAGTAAAGTAAAACATTTAGTTTACTATAAAGCCACATCTTTAGTATTAAATAAATAGAAGTTTTGAGATAAAAACGTAAGTATTACTATAATACGCACATTTGATGTGAAATTCTGTCTTGTTTCTACTATGCCACACTTTTTGCAAAATGTATTCGATATAATTTTAGAAATAAAGATAAATTCAAGGAAGAGATTGAGTTTGTCTTGAGTATTGAAGAGAATGTTTAATATAGGTTTGTTTGTGCGCCCATCAATAGTGATATTCTATTTTTAAATGTTAAACATACAGTCAAAAACATATGAGAAATAGGAGTGCCTAGGTGGCTCAGTCAGGTAAGTGTCTGACTTCAGTTCAGGTGATGATCTCAGGGTCTTTGTATCAAGCCCCATGTCGGGCTCCCCACTCAGTGTGAGTCTGCTTGTTCCTCCATCCTTCCTTCCACTCATGCTCGTTCTCTTTCTCTCTTGCAAATAAATAAAAATAAATTTTAAAAAACAAAACAAAACAATACAAAAAACATACTAAATATATTCTAATGAGGATCCTGACAGAAAGATATTAGATTACATCATATTCATAAAAGCCGTTATAATTCTGACCAATACAATATGTATAATCAAATAAGAGATGCAATTTGGAGGAAAAAGTATCTTGTTATTTGGAAGTATTTCAATTACATACTCAACTGAAGGGACTTAACTGAGCAATTCTTAGAACGTAAAGTTCACTAAGTTTTCTAAACACAAGACGAATATTAAATGGAGAAACCTGCTTAAAATTTGAGATAGAAAAGCTAAATATTGTAAAGTTGTAATGTTTTTCTAATTAATTGAAATGTATCACAAGCTTATTTAAATGACCAGGTGTATGTGATGGACATAAAAAAACAAACAAAAAACCCAATATTAGTAAAGGATCATTGGGATGTACTCAATATGAATTAACAGAAAAATAAGATATTTACAATAAATTCCAAATGCTTAGTCTTTACCACATGCTTCATAAAATTTAACTGCTTCTATTATTGCATAATTATCTTTATAAGTATCACAATATATTAGAAGTGGCTTAATTAGTATTTAAAGTTAATACACCAAAAATCAATTCCAGCTGTTAAAAGAACCTATATTAAAAACAAAACAAAACAAACAAACAAAAAAAACAAATAAATAAATTGGAAGATTGTTTAATGGAATATTTGTAGGAAAACATGGTAGGAAAGACTTTGTAGAGAAAATATGTAAATATCATAAATTATGATGAAATGACTTATAAAGATAACTATTAAATTAATAAAACCACCCACCCTGTAAAAGATAATGTAAAAAGTTTAAAAGAAAAATCCACAGTAGAAGACAATATTTTATTATGATAACTAGAAAAGAATTAGTGTGAAGGATAAACAGTTCATAGACTCTAAGTTTGTTTAGCATAAGCAATCTAATAAAGGAACTATCAAGCTAAAATAATTCCATACATAAAAACTCTACCTTTGCTATAATCATGAGTTTCCTTGCTAAGAAGTTGATTTTAGCAGGCTTCTCTTAACCCTACTCATATCCTAAGGGGAGAGAAATGGATTACAAGCCAATAAGATAAAAAAAAGATTTTATATATATATATATATATATATATAATATATGTACAAATATGTATAAATGTATATATGTATACTGTACTATATGTATAGTATATAAATACTATTACTAAGTTATGATTGTCATCATGAGACAGTAGGTATTTCTAAGATTGAGAATATTTTGTGTTTTCTTTGAAAGGTGATTTATTAAGGTAGATTAATATATTATACATCAAGTAATAGTTTCCACCACTGTATAAAATATATGTCATGGAACTCATTAGTGAAATTGTTTTTTTTTTTTTTCTTAACTTTAAATAATTGAATATTATTGATCATCTAGAAAATCCAAGTTTCATACGTATGGTAAACCCATAAAAATATAAGGCCCAAGTGGCAGTCAGATAATCGAAACATATGCCACCCTGACCTTCACAAAGGGGTAGGGATCTGCGGATACAAAGAGAATGCCATTCAGGAGAAGGGCAAGGAGATATTTGGAAAACAAAGATTGCTCTGTTAGATAAGTTTCTTAGGTTAAAAGGAACCTCTGGTAATAGTTCTCTTTCTGGTACAGGCCCTCTTTCCGATGTAAATTTAAGCATTCAAAGGGGGAGGTAAAGAGATTTTCCTGAATCTGCAGGGTTTTGATTGCCTTTAGCTAAAAATAATCTTTATGCTAAAGAGATACACTTTAGGATAACAATATCTGCTCCCCTTCACCAGCCATTGGCATCTGTGAACTATTCTGACCCTCACAGCTAGGTCTTGGTATTCTTCAGTTGAACACAATCTAACATCAGACGCTCTGTCTGTGGCCTCAATGGATCCAGACAAAACAGTTTCATTCCATAATCATGTTTCAATAAAGACACAAAAATGAATATTGTACAAACCACAACATGACTAAATATCTCCTTACTCTGGCTAACAAAATGACTTCCATTTCTTAATCAATTACAGCTTTAGCCTTTCTTCATCTCTTCCAATATACAGATAAGATTTATAAGAAATATTATAAATGTATATGCTTAGTAGTTTTTCATTATAAACATAGATTTACCCCCATTTCCTGACAGCATCCAACATGCCAAAAAATGCTAGTTTCTTGATTTATCTCCAAAATTACCTAGCACAAGACCAAATCATATAATTAGTGCTTTCTAACATGCTCTTATTGTGATATCTGCAGTTCCCCATACTGTGATCTCCTTCACTGCAATGAGTTATACACCCAGCTTCTTCAACTACAGATGTGTGTCTGGCAGTCTTTGAGTAGAAAGCATTGACAAATCCAATTAAACTTTAAACAGAAATGGTATGTCTATTAGTTATGCATAGTGTATTCTACGGGCTTAACTAATTCTACTAACCCCATCCCCAAATGCCAGTTGCTATGGCAGCAGCAACATGTTTGGAAATGAAAATCAGGCTAACAATATCTTTGAAGAGTTATTTGAGCTTACCCTGAGATAAGTCTACTTTTAACTTCTCTCTTAATGATTTTAGTAAATTTAATTAGGACTATAGAACATATATCAAATCATATTTAACTGTGTTCACTTTATTTACTCCTAAAAGATTAATAGTCACCACAAGATACATTAACATTGATCTCATATTACCCACTATAAATTAATATGAGTCCTTGGTATATAAATATGTCCAGCAGGCTATTAATAGTAAGCTGGAATATTTCAGATGGTTATTGAGTTTGTATTAAATTAGAATTTACAAAAATGATGTGACTACAGTGCAAGTTACGAGAATCAGACTTAGAGAATTAAAGTTCAAATGCCTTTAAAATCCTAAAAATTCCATTAAAATATGGGGATTGGTGGAGGAGGAAACTTTTTCCTCTATCCTTCACAGATTCTTCTGGCTTGTAATTAAATTGACGTGAGACAGATTAACAGGGTACAAACAAATTTAATTTTGTACATATAGGAATCCCATATACAGGAGAGGTTCAAAGACGGAAAGGTAAAATGAGGTATATATGCCATCTTGAGCTAAGTAATGAGATAGGGCCCTGGGGCTTCAAAGAGGAGGAGGGCAGTTCAAAGGTCAATAAGAAGAAATGAGATCTGTTAATTAGAGGTCTGTCCTGCCATACAAATGGGTCATTCTAATAAGATTTATCTTATTAGATAACTCTCACTCTGGGGAAGACCTCAAATATAGACTCTTCTGGGTAGTTAAGAGAGGGGTAAACTGTGATAAAACATCTCTGGTTGTTGGAAAAACTATATTTACTTCTCTGAAAGGATATATATGTATATATTCTCAAATGGGATATATTGTAAATGGCACATGTTGTATTTCTCAGTCTAGAAATATTTGTGTGGTTGTTCAGGATTGAGTATTTCATGAGCTTTAACAAATAGATCCAAAACTGGAGATACACAAAGTAGAGCATTTCCCTCTCATATCATTGTATTAAAATAGACCATTAGCCCAAAAGAGACAGAAAGTTATGCTCTGAGGGGTCCTCACGGGAGGTGCTGAGTAGCTCTTTGCTTTTCTTTGAGCATATCTCCAAATCCTGTGGTCTCTCATACAGAATTCTGGGTAAGAGGAAGTGTGTATGAAACAAGAATACAAAATCATTAAAGCTGTATAAAGGAAATAGTCACTATTCTTTTTTCTTTGATTTTGACTTCCAATTGTATGTTGTATCAGATGGAATGCTTTTCACATTTCTGAAATGTCCCTTTCATAGAAATATTTATTTTCACAATCATAATTGAGTAAAAGTAAACAACTGTCTCTACTAAATTTCAGAAAACCTAGCTAAATGGTCCTACCTGAAAATAGCTCATGTAAATTTCAAACACAGAATTCAGAGTGGGAAAATAACAATTTATTTTATGAATGATGGCAATCTAAAGCTGAGAAGGAGTTAGAAAGAAAGTATTTGCTAATGTGTATGCAGCATACTTGTTCTAATGTCATTCTCAGAAATTATTTGTCTGATATGTGCCTGATTTTCATGGTCACACTAATGGGAAAGATCATGCTGGGTCACCAAAATAAGCATTTGGTTCATATAACCAATAAGCACATTGTATGTGATGTGTCATTATCAATTCCTATTTTGTTATTGTAGTTTATGTAACATTCTCCTGACAGATTTTATTCTTTGAGTTTATCCACAAGAATCTTCTCTTCTTAGTGCAAAAATATATTTTTCTTATAATGTACAATTCAGCAATGCATTCAGGATTGTGGTGATTTTTATCTTTACAAAATCATCCAATAAATACTTAATACCGTCTATGTGCCAAATATTCAAGAGACAAAGTGAGACAGCATTCAAGAAAACAATTCCTGCCATGATAAAAATTACATATTTAGGTGCAAAGACACAAATTTCAGGAAATATGTACAGTACTTTCATTTCTAAGTCCAACTTATGAGACATCCGAGACAATGTTTTCAAGAGAGAGGGGACTGAGATACACCATTATCCAGGATAGATACTGCAGAGAGAAAGAATGGCCTCTGCCACTGCGCTGAGGTGGAAATAGGCTACATGTGTTGAAGAGGCTAGGTTAGATACACAGAGTGAATGGGGAGAGAAGTGAGACATGTAAGCCACTGCAGGTTCTTTCGTTCTTACCCAGAATGAAAAAGGATGCTGTTGGAGATCATGGAGATGAGGTGTGATCTACCTTAGAAATGTCACTCTTCTGCCTTGTAGTAGATATTGTATCAGGATACATGGGCAACCAAAACAACCAGCTAGGAAATATTGTAATAATATAAGAAAGAAATGATGATAGATAGATGATAGATAGACCCTAACGTCATTACAGAGGCCTCTTGGAACCTGCCATAATGGCAATTGAAGTGAACTTCAAATATGGCAAATATTTTTTTTAATGTAAAGTCAAGTCTCTCTTTTCTAATTTTAATAACATCTGGTCACTTGTTCTCTTTCATGAGATCAAGTAATGAAATTCAACTTTCTTTTAAGTTTTCTGTGTCTTAGAAGTATTTCGTTTCTAGAGCAGCACTGTCCAACAGAACTCACTTCAATGATGGAAATATTCTCTTTCTTGTCCAATACAAAAGCCACAGGGCACATGTGATCACTTGGAATGTGGCTGGTATGACTGAAAAAAATAACTTTTTAATTTATTTTACTTCATATTAACTTAAGTTTAAACACATACACTGTGGCTAAGGGAGTCTATTGCACAGGACACTTATAGAATATAACAGCTAGGTCCATTGTGCACGGAGATTTGTATTGAAAGAGTTAGGTATTGGAGGAGGAATTCTGGAGTGTTTATCAATTTTTAATTTTTAATCTAAATTATAATTACAGGACTGTTCACATTATAGTCATTGGGAAAATGTACCTTTATGTCTATGGATTTAGAAAATTACTTTAATTTTGTGTCTATTTTCTTCTAACTTTTAATTCATTACTCCAGGATTTCTCTAGTGGAGACACTGTTGCAGGTTGGAGTTAGCTGTGAGGACAGCAAGATATGCCCCCCAAACATGTGTTGTTGAGTCCACAATCAGTTTGAGATTATTATTGGCTCTCTTTCGTCCTGCACACAGAGCCACAGTTTTGCAAGTCTTGGGATGTGAAAAGTATATGTTTCTAGAGACTTCTGGGGACCATTTAATTCAATATGCACATTATTGGTCAATGGTGATCGATCAGACAAATTTATATTAAATTTTTAACTGATCTAGACAAAAGCACTTTTTTTCAAATTTAATAATAAATTAATAGAGTTAGAGATTACTTTATCCAGATGCAAATGAAACCAAAGAAATGAACGATAACAATCAACAAAAGTGCTTTGCCTTCTTAACAGCATGTTCTTGCCGAAGTGCTTCTTTCATTATTCACTGAATAAAATAATTTTGTAAAAATAGTTTTTTTCACAATATATGTTCTTTATATTTAAACTATAGAACTTATTAGCTAGCCATGGCAGCTGGCACATTTTCATTTTACCAGCTAAAATTCATATTCATATGCACTGTTGCCCAATTTGCCTTGCAATAATAACATGTGTTTTTGTATGTTACACATAGTGGTGCTGCCAACACATTGTTTAATGGAATTAGCCACTGCTCTAAGAGTCGGTAATGGGATAATATCCATAAGCATCTTGCATCTGAATGCAATACAATCTGAAGTAAAGCTATCAAGGTCTAGATTTGCTTTGGTTTTCTTTTCTTTTTTTTTTTTTTCTTACTGTTGTTTGTCTTTCCTCGGCAAATAAGAAATCATTTTAATTAAAGAAGCAATCACATTACTATGTGCAATGAGAATATCTTATAAAAAAATCATTTCGTTTTAGAACTATTATAGCTTACACTGCAAGTCAGTGCTATGCAAGTCAATTACCTAAATAAAAACAGGGAAGCTTCCTAGTTAACAGGCTTTATGAAAATGATTATATGGTATGTTTAATCTCCAGATCATATTGGGTATAATTCTCACTAGGGATGTAATAAGATGAGATTAATAAAAAGAAAGAAGAAAGGAAGGAAGGAAGGAAGGAAGGAAGGAAGGAAGGAAGGAAGGAAGGAAGGAAGGAAGAAAGGAAGGTAGAAAGAAGGAAACCACTTCACAGAGACAACTTATACCATCTGAGAATCTCTGTCATTAATATTTTAATTACTATTTATGATATGAGAACTCACTGGTGTGTGAAGGCAATGCTAACTTTAATCTATGAGATGCAGAAGTCAATTTAATTGTCACATGGTATTTGCTCTTACTATACTAGCATATCGATGTGACACATTTGCGGAATGACTCTTTTAGATAAAAACAACTTTCTTTTTTAATTGAAAAGGAAGTGGCTTTTTTATTTTCTTACCATTGTCAACCTTAAAAATAAAATAGTCAGTTACTTTACCAGCAAAATGAGTTTACTTTAGGGAGTAGCAGAGGAATTGCTATTCGGGATGTGTAAGCTATATGAATCACAGGCAAATCTAAAGAGACAAAGGGAAGGTCAGCTTTTATTAGGTTTTAGGAAGAAATACAGGAAGGTAGTTTTAAACAAAAGTTCATCGGAGAGGAACCAGAATTCAAGATTGTGGTGGTTTCTCACTGGCTGCAAGCTGTCCTTAGTGCTTTGCTGGGGCAGGGAGGGATCTTTTTTTTTCTTAAAAGCAGGAGATAAAATTCCTATGTGAAAAATGTCCTCCCTTGTCAAGATAATTCTTCTTCCTTTCTGCGGGTGAAGCAGGCTGCAGTGAATGATACATGGGAGAGCTCCCCCTTCAGGGCTTCTTGACTCCATTTTAAATGAAGTTTCCTTTATTTTCACAACCTCTGCTGACTTTTAAAGTACCGGCTAAATAAATGTACATTTAGTTTGCATGGGAACAAGTTGGAAAGATTATTTCCTGTGGTTGCATTGAACAGTCCAGAAGAGCCAAAATCGTTTACTATTCCTTTCATTTATTTTCTCATTTATACAACAAGTATGCTTCATTGTGCCAAGTGGTGGGAAAATAGAAGTGAGCAAGACCATCTGGTTGCTGAATTTTTAAAACTTATAATCTATTGGAGGAAAGAGGTATAAAAAATTTATGCAAATTTTCTAATAAAATGGGGTTAAGTGCTATAACAGAGAGCTAAGTACAATGAACCTACATAGCAGAGAGATCTAAATCTTTAGGAGGACTTACAGAAGTCTTTCTGAGGAAGAAAGATGTTTAAAATGAGTCCTGAAAGATGAGGTAAAGAAAGAGGAGATGGGGGGTGGGGAGGAGCCTGAGTGGCTCAGTGGGTTATGAGCCCAACTCCTGATTTTGGCTGAGGCCATGAGCCCAGGATAATGTGATGGAGCTCTGTATCAGGCTCCAGGCTCAGGAGGGAGCCTGCTTGAGACTTTCTTTCTCCCTCTCCTTCTGTCCCTCTCCCCCACCCCACTCTCGCTCTCTCTCTTTTTATCTGTCTCAAATAAATAAATAAATAAATCCTTAAAAAATAAAAAAAAAGAGGAGATGGTATCTGGATTGTACTGAAGAAGAGAAATCAGGGGACAAAGAGAATCTAGAGAACAAGGAATGGGCATATGTGAGGTGTAGTTGAAGGTGTGGGTTGTGAGAGAAATGCTATGTGGTGAGGATAGAATGGAAGGCAGGGAAAGGTTTTACACCTTATGGGTTGTTATCTTCCTGAATTTCTTTAATTGCCTCCAAAGACTACACATTTCCCTCTTCTCATTCTCCATGCTTAACTTTCTAAATGTTTGAGTTCCATGAGACCTAACCCTCCATTAGATTCCTTCTATAAATACTTATATTCTCTGGGTGATCTTCAGTGCTCTGTCTTTAAAAATCATCTACATTATAATGACTCTAAATGGCAGGCCTGGGGCCATCATCTCTGCCCTGAATCCCAGAGTGCCCCCACCTCACCTACATTTCCATCAAACATGTAATTGAAACCTAACATGTTAAAAGGAGTAATCCAGGTTCGCCCTTCCCTATGTTCATATTGTAGTGAATAGCACTGTAATTCACCAAGTGCTTAGTTCAGTCAATCAGGCATTATTCCTTAATCGTAATATTAACATCAAAATCCATCAACAAATTCAGTTATTTTGACCCCTAAAATATATACCAAATCCAATAAAATCTTAAAAAGAAAAAAAAAAAAAAAAAAAAAAGAGGAGCACCCGGTTGGCTCAGTCAGTCTAGGGTAAGAATCTTTTTTGGGTGTAAAGATCACATAAATAAATAAGTAAATAAATAAATATTTTTTAAGCAAATAAAAGTAAAATACATCCCAAATTCAATAGTTTATTCTCCACCACCACCAACTGTTTAAGGTCACATAATAATTAAAAATAAGAAAATTGATTTTCCCTGTTAAAAGAGACAGCCACCTCCCTTTCGTTGGAGCATTTGTTTTCTAAGCTTGTAATTACAAATTCTTTTTCTACTCCTCTGAGATGTATGTAAATCTTTTTTAAAACAGCCTCTTGTCAGGTTTACAACCCAGGACTCTCTCGGGAGACTGGAGTTGAAATGTGAACATGAAGGGGGATAGCATCTCTCTCTCCAGTTTCCGTGGGAGAGTAGGAGTCTCTTCCAGGGATTAGGGGCAGATTCCACATTAGTAAACCAATCAATGTATTCCAATACATGAACAGACTAAACTAAAAGTCAATCAATTTGGAAGAATATTTGAAAAAAAAATAGTGTCTGTTCACAATTAGAAAACAAAACAAAAAAACATACTAGGATACTCAACAAACTAGGGAGAGAAGAGAATTTTCCCTACCTGGGATCCAGTCCCACGTTGGGCTCCCTGCATGGAGCCTGCTTCTCCCTCTGCCTATATCTCTACCTCCCTCTCTCTCTCTGTCTCTGTATGTCTCTCATGAATACATAAATAAAATCTTTTAAAGAAAAAGAAAGCCCATAAACCCATATAACCATGGGAAAAACTCCAGGAAAATCCTATCCAAGATGCATGGTACAACATATCTGAGCAGGACTCAGATCAAAGTTGGGGCTCCTGGGTGGCTCAGTCAGTTAAGCCTGTTAAACTCATTCTCAAGTCAGGTCTTGAGCTCAGATTATGAGAACAAGTTTTACTAAAAAAACCCAAAAAACAAACCAAACAAAAAGACAACAAAACAAAACAGAACCAAAAAAAAATTTTTTTTCAAAATTGTGAAAAATAAGAAGTATCAAAAAACCCCCAAACAAACAAAAAACCTGTTAGAGTCAAAGGAACCGAAGAAGGCATGCTTACTAAATGCAATGTGGTGTCCTAGGTGGGATCCTGGGACAGACAAAGGGCAGTAAGTATTAATCAAGCAAATCTGAATGAAGTCTGGACTTCAGTTAATAATAATGTATTTGTTGGTTTATTAACTGTTACAAAGGTTCCATACTAATATAAGATGCTGATATTAGGAGACATTGGAGGTGGGATATACAGGAACTCTCTATATTACCTTCACAATTTTTCTGTAAATCGAAAATTGATCTGAAACTTTAAAAATATTTTAAAAGGAAACAATATTCATCTAAACACACAAATCTCCCATAAGAAAGTTTCCACGTGTTGTGTCCTATATATCTCCCCATTCCACAATTACGATTTTCGCCCTCCCTTATTTTGTTCCAGTCTTCTGTCTTCCATTGTATCTCAGATTCAAAACTATATAGGATTATTGTCTCTTTCTCCTCTCTCTGCCTGGAAAAAACAAACAAGCAAAAACACTGTCCACATCTAATTTCATGAATTTCTCTCTACTGGGAACCTGACTCAGTGCTACCTACTCTTAAAGCCCTCTGTGAAATGTATTAAATTTTATGTATCACTTTATTTGCCCTTTTCCTTGAATAAATTGAGCAAGACATTAAAAGTTTAGTAAAATATATCTATTTTTAGTTATTTCCAGTAAAATATTATGACTCATCAGTTATGGAAGTTGGAAGGAATGAGATGTCCATTCTTACCCCAGATTACTGGCACAAGTAACTAACTGAAAAAGTAAGTCATGCAATATTGAGATGGAAGTCTGGAAACTAATAGTTTAGGTGATGAAGAAATTATGAATATGGCTCTAATATATTTCCTTAGATATTAAAAGTGGAAATGTCAAATAAATATTTGAGTATACAGATCTAAATATTTGAGCATACAGATCTAAGGATAAAAATATGATATTTGAAGCGATAGTGAGAATAAAATGGTCTGTGGCTGGAGTAGTTTAAGATTTAAAAAATGAAAGACTCAGAATCAAACTTTAATAACACAAATGATCAACAGACCAATAAAGGAGGAGACACCAAAAGTACTGAGATAAAGAAGCTAGAAAGTCAGAAGGGAAAAGAAAAGGGTGCAATGTCCCAGAAAAGGAATTTTTTCAAGAGGATGTGGTTGACTCTGTTGATACATCAGAGAGTTTAAATTTATATAAGAGAGAAAGAAACAGAGATCTGAAAAAATGTCATTGGAAATAGAAACTTTCATACAATTTGTGTTAAAAACAAATTCAACTGAGTAAATTTAAGTATCAGATAGGCTTTATTCAACAATTCATGAATAAGGCAGTGTACCATCTAGCAAATAAAAAGAAGCTCTGAGGAACTGTACAAAATGGAAGGTTTTGTAGGCAGAAAGTCGAGGGGGACAAGGGAAGAGTGGATTGTTAGCAAAGTCACCATCAAATGGGGGACAGATGAAGTCTACCCAGTAGAGTACCTCATTAGTGCTGACCAGGTAATTCCAGACTGACAGTTAAAGGTTACATTCCTGGAAGAGGCTGAAAGTCCAGTTAGGTTACTACTAAGTCTTGGTTTGCTGATGTGGTGCTTGGCACCAGTGACTCCACTTTGGACCTGTTAGAGCTTTTTTGACATTAACAAGCATAGATTGATGAATAGAATAGTGAAGGCTAAACTCCCACAAATTGCGAAGTTCTAGGTGCTTGGAAAATTGAACCAGTGTGTAAAGAAAATTGCTTTGTAAAATTTGGCCAGTAAAAGCTGCAGCAGCTGAGAGGAATGAGATCCAGAGAAAAGACAGTTACTTTTGGTATGAAAGAAACAAGAGTGTGTTCTCCATGCTGATGGAGGAGACGTAATAAATAGGAAGAGATCTAGAAACAGACAAGGAGGAGTTGTTGGAGGAAATGCTGCTCATGAGCATGAGTGGCCTGAAACTCTCCTAGTCACATTTTCCAATCTGTATTCCCAAGCAGGCTGTATTTTCCTACACTTCCTCTATTCTAGTGTTCAGAATCAATCCTTCCTTTTTTTTTTTTTTTTAAGATTTTTTCTTCATTTATTTGATAGAGAGAGAGAGCACAAGCAGGGAGAAGGGAACAAGAGTGGGAGAAGCAGGCTCCCCACTGAGCAAGGAGCCCCACACAGGGCTTGATCCCAGGACCCTGAGATCATGACCAGAGCTGAAGGCAGATGCTTCACCGACTGAGCCACCCAGGTACCCCTCAGTCCTCACTTCTTGAGAAAGATTGAAGAGGCTGTTTTACCCTCCCCTCATTTTGGGGGCTTGGGATATTTAAAGGAGACTTTCTGGGTAGGTAGTCTATTTTTCAGATCCAGTTTCTCCCAAGCCTCATTTTCATACATGCTAATCCCAGAAGCAGAACTAGGAAAGCAAATTGTGACCACTTCAAATTTCTGTTTTTGTATGACTTTACTTTGTATCGTATCTTATCATTTTAATTCCAGCATCTCACATCTCAAATGTTTTAGAATTTGAACTACATTTCCAGGCAGGAGTGATTAAAACTTAAAACCACACATCATGTTGCACCTTCTGTATATCTATTATGTATTTATCATCTACCAAATGTATGAATACTAGTCTGAAAAATAATGAATAAAATGGTCTCAGCAATACTTTTAGTTATAACTTTATTTGATTAATTTATCCATATCATGTTTATGAATTTCATCTCTATTCAATGTATAAAAATACCTTGGCACAGTCGTATCTGTAAATAAAACTAACAAAGTGGAGGGTTTTATGTTCAGATTAAACCTTAATTGCCTAATATTGACTGTTTTTTTTTTTTTTTTTTAATGTAGAGACCACAAATGTAGGTGAAGCCATTTATTTATGAGAGATGGCTGGGCAACCTGTTTGCCCCCCTGTCTTCAATCTCCAACCTTCTGTCTGGTGATATTTGTGCAAGAGCTTATTGGATATACACTGCATCGATGGGCTCTTTTGCCCTCTGCCTTCTGTTTGGGTTCAGCCAATGGTCAGTACAAGGAGAAATTGGAGGGATGGTAGGGAGTACAGTTGGGATACTTATTTCTTTGGTTCATTTCTATAGGGTTATTGAGGGATGGCTAAATCTCTAGACTGAAGATCACAGTTTCTGTCGGATGGTTTTATGTCTCCTTTCTGATTCAAGCAGCTACTTCCTTCCCTTACCCCTTCACACCTGTTTCCTAGCTTGTTGCTCTTACTAGTCACAGACTACTGTGCTATTCATTGTGAATTTCTTGCACTTCGGTCATCTTGCTCACCCTAATTTTTAAGCACTGTCCTCAAATGACCCAATTTAAGTTTTCCCATATTGGGAAATCATAAGATATAGTTAAGAGCTCAACTTTAAGAAGACAATTTTGGAAAGTTAACAGATCATCGTAGTAAACTGTGATTCTTGTTTGTTTATTTAATAAATAATTATGGATAAACTATCATATGTCAGGAAGTATTCTGGATGCTAGGTGTACATCACAGAACAAAAAGAGAATGGGATATTTACCTTCATTGAACTTCTGTTATAGCTCTTACTAATATTTAACCAGAAACCTAGTAATATCATCAAGATTTAAACGTTATTCTCTTTATATGTAAAATCAGTAAAATATTGAATTTATTTATTTTTTATTTTATGGATAATAAGTTCTAAATCTCTTACTGGCTATATCTAAACTTCTCTTCTAAGATATACAATTTAATGCCATGAACAAGTAGGACATACTAAGTGTTATAGCAAGGAGACTCAAAGCTGCATAATATCTAAAATATAATAAAATGCATTTTTTGTTTGTTTTCTCAGACAGCAGTGCTATGAAGTAAACAAGGCAATGAGGTGTTTTGGTGCTGAGTACTCCATTTTCATCCTGGCTTCCATTTACTTTGGAAGTTGTCTTCAGTCCAGCCAGCCAGAAATGCAAAGGAGCCCAGAGGGAGTTTCTGTGGGCCATTCAAGGAAGTGGCATTTAACACTTCTGCTTATATTTCAGTCACATGGTCACTGCTAACATCAGGGGAAACTGGAAAGTGAAGTCTAACTGTACAATCAAAAAAGAGAAGAGACTTTGGATTCCTGTGATCTAGCAGTCTCTATTGTGTTCCATACTGCATAAACACACACATTATATTTTATATATGCATGTGAAAAGATATGGGTATACAATATTTATGTTTATATTTATATGGAGTAATTCTCATTATATGTGATATGATTGATAGAAGTAATGCGAAAAAGGTGGAAGTATTTCAATTTCTGTTATGGTTTAACTATTTAAGAAAACTGTGCTCTAGAATGTAATGAATCAAACTACTAGGGGCCCCTGGGTGGCTCAATCAGTTGAGTGTCTGACTTGTGGTTTAGGTTTAGATCGTGATCTCAGGGTCCTGGGATCAAGCCCCCCTTCAGGCTCCCTGCTCAGCATCATGTCCGCTTGAGATTCTCTCTCTCCCTCTCCATCTGCCCCTCCCCCCACTTGCATGCCCTCTCCCCTCAAATAAATACATAAAATCTTTTTTTAAAAATCCTATTTATGAAGTTATCAGTAATATACTTATATCTAGATAGATAGATGATAGATTTTGGAAGTTTGGGAAGGTTTACTGACCTTAACCTTTAACTTGGTTAAATAATAGTTTACTTTCCTGTTAATAAAAATTCCTAGACTGAAAGAACCCAAATGTATCCTGGCCCCTGTAACTTCTAGATTTCTCCCTCTGTCCCTCTCCCCTACCCCTCTCTCTCTCTCTCTCTCTCTTTCTCTCTTTAAAATAAATAAATAAATCCTTAAAAACTAAAAAGAAAGAGGAGATGGTATCTAAATTGTGCTGAAGAAGAGAAATCAGGGGACACAAAGAATCTAGAGAACAAGGAATGGGCATATGTAAGGTGTAGTTGAAGGTGTAAGAGTTGTGGGAAAAATGCTAAGTGGTGAGGATAGAATGGAAGACAGGGAAAGGTTTTACACCATAAGAACAATAATGCCATACACCTTGAGTCTCCTTAAACAGATTTTTGGGTTTTTTTGTTGTTTGTTTGTTTGATGTCAACTTTATATTTTGAGTGACCTCTGTTATGGTCAGGCTCACATGACCTGATTGAAAAGAACACAGAAATTTCTTCAAATATAGAAATTTATGAGACACCCAGATGGTTCAGTGGTTGAGCATCTGCCTTTGGTCCAGGGCATGATCCTGGAGTCCCAGGATCGAGTCCCACATTGTGCTCCCTGCATAGAGCCTGCTTCTCTCTCTGCCTATGTTTCTACCCCTCTCTTTCTCTGCGTCTCTCATGAATAAATAAATAAAATCTTTAAAGAAAATATAAATTTATTGTGATAATGCATCAGAGAAATGAACAAGCACTTGACACAGCCTTGTAATCAGCCTCCTATAGACCCACAAGGTCTTATAGATTACGGAGCAGGATCCTATTATTTCCTCAGGGGCAGGCCTTCCGAGCACTTTATTCTACAAGGATAGAAATTGAAATAATTAATCATCAGTAAGGCACAATGCTCAATCCATCAGATTAAAGGCTCCTGACTTTAACACTTTAGTTTCTGGATATAGAAGAGAAGCCAGAGCATCTGGTAGCAAAGACTAGATGTATCGGTGCCTCTGAGAAGCAGCTATTTACCAACCGTTTTGAACTTATTTCAATATTTCAATGGCAGGATTGTCATACCAGCGTGTACCAGCTGAAGAGCAGCCCTCCATTACTCATTTAAACTACCTTTGTAATGTGGCTTTTCTGTTTCTTTTCTCTGGTTCCTTCTGAGAACACTTCCATGACCCCTTACTTCACTTTCCCAACCTTAAGACATTTTGTGCTCACGGCTTCTACAACCTCATGGATCCTATGGTTTTCCTTTATGTCCTTCATATGTATCTCTGTGTGTTTTTTATCCAAACTCCCCAAGGACCAGATTGGTCTAATTAGTCGCAATCAAAATAAGGCATGTCCTTTTTTTTTTTTTTTTTTTTTTTTAAGGCATGTCCTTTGGCAAGACTTCCACGCTACCTACTTAGGTTATGATGACTGCCCTTTATTTTAAGGACCAGTCCCAGTCCACCTGGACCCAAGCCATCCAGGTCACATGATTCAGGGGAAAGCATCTTAAGTGTAAATAATCCCTGGTAGCCACTCTTTTCGCGGGGATTCTGAACACATTAGGCATGACAAGTGTCAGGGTTTTGTCTCCAGATCAAACTTGGTCCAATGCTGCACAGAGCACCTCGCATCCCTAAAAACCTCATCCTCTTATGATAGTATTTATTATTTTCATTGTGAAAAATCAGAAAAAAAAACAATATTCAGGATTTCAGCACAAAAGCATTTTATTAAATATCCTCCAATTCCATTTCCTCAATTCTTACCACAACCATCTCTAGGCAGAAATGACTTTGGAGAGAGAGAAAAATAAAAACAAAAACAAGAATGTCACCTTCATATTAGTAGGCATGAAACTCTGTTAGCCATGTTAATATTAATTATTCACTTGGGAACCACCTGAAAAAAACTAATTCACTCTGAATATGGCCAGTCATTGCTGCTTTTCATACAGTACAGACAGATTCATCTTGTCTACGATATCCAATATTGTTGGAAAGCTAACAGACAAGAAGGCATTAAAACAAACCCCAAAGGATCAGTGAAATGAATTTATAGGTTATGGCTTCAAGCCTACATTTTCAGACTGTCGCTAATGGGACAATTACACTCTAATGACCTTCCACTAAGTGGGAGCCAAAAATATAATTCAGTTTCATATAAATTAAAACAAATGAAATGGCTTTCAATTTAGCAGTGTTGACATCTCTCTTCAGAGAACCATTTTTATAGTAAAAACATTAAGATTATTCAGGGTAAGAAGTATATTCAAACATATCATCTGCCAAATTACAAGAGGTGTAAATTCCAAATAGAGAGGTCCATGTAAGAGTCACTTAAAACAAAACTCTACCTCAAAGACAGTTTTAAGATGTACTTTTTTACGAATCGGCATTGTGTCCAAAGACAAACTTCTTCGCATTAATTATGCATATATTAGTTTACATCGATTATATATAATTATATTACTCTTTTAAAAATATCTGTATATAACCTAGACACCTAGATTGTATCAGTGATCTTAATAAGAAATGATGGTTTGTCACTTTCCAGAAAAAGATTATCATCTTGATAGCACTTCCAGGAACTCGGAAGCCTCTGAGTGATATGTAAGTTATATGAGGAAGAACATTTAACCTTTTACCAAATTTTGACTATCAAACAGATGAGATGTTAAGACTTTTATCCTTTACCTTATGCTGACACTATTTATTTAAGTATTCATTATGATTTTTTGTCAAAGATTTGCTACTAAAGAGTTTGTTTCACTCTGCTCATAAAGTTCTTGTTTGGTTTCTCAGATTCCAGGCTGATTATCTTCTTGCAGCTTCTCCAGAAGACTTATCTCCTTTTAAGTCCTGACTATCTTTGAGTGCTGATTATACCTCATCATTGCACCGGTGTTTCAGGTCTTTGTTTCTCATTCTTGTATAAGGAAAACTGCATATATAGAGAGAAATTTAATCAACAGCTTGCCTCAATGGATTTCCTTTCTTTCTTTCTTTCTTTCTTTCTTTCTTTCTTTCTTTCTTTCTTTCCTTTCTTTCTATCTAACAGTATTGGTACATATTCTTTCTTTTAGGTTTCTGGATATCTGCTTTATACTATACTACTGTACTTTTTAATGTTATTTCTGCAAACTTAATAATGAAATGGATTCACTTCAAGTAAAATATTTCTTTGCTTTACTATAACACTTTTTTTTTTCCTGCACATAAATGTAGTCTCATCTGGTGGAAAAAAAGACAGAAGGCAAGTTGCCTAGTGAAAATGTCATCAACGCTTTAAATAATTTAAATATTCTCTGTGTTTTTGTTCACACATGAGAGCTACAGAGGCCATGCCATCATTTTTAGCCTGAATGCAGAAACTTCAATTCATTTTTTTATTCTACTGATTCTTTAAAAATATTAGTGAAGTGCCACATAGCTAAGAAGACCAAGGCAAAGTTAAGTTGATATATTATCAGAGCAGGGCCTCAGGGTCTGTGAACAAAAATAGAAAACTATGTTAAATGTCATGTTCACCATTGGCCATTTCCACATGCCAATAATTTCATCATCCGTGAACATATGGAATGGGTACACTGCCACAAGAAAAACATGGTGCATCAAGACCTAATTTCTTGAGAGATTTTCCATCATAGTGAAGAAAAAGAAAAAAAGGAAGCCTGAAATGCTCTTTCCTGAGAATTTTTGTATGGTTCCTGTTTTGAAATACGGGAAAAATAATAAAGGCATCGTCTCAGTGCCCCAAACAAGAAAGGAAAGGTTGGAAAATATTAATCTTCTTAGAAATAATAAAGGTTGATCCATGAGAGGAAAGGAAGTGGTGACTAACTTTTGCTCCAAAGGCTGGAAATCGGCAAACCATTTTTGTGTACTGTTCAACAGTTGGGAGGAGGTAGCTGAGGGAAGAGAGGGAGTGTCTTAGATCTTTTAAACAGTTCCAAAAGATGTCTAATCAGTACAGGATGGTCATTTTACTTGATTATTTATTTTTGCACCTAATATTATCTAATTGTTATTTACATTATCAAGGTTAGAAAAACATGGACTCTATTGAAAATTTCCTCAGGCTGAAATGTGCAATTTGAAATTCTGAACCTTTCTTTTATTCCCTTAAAAATATAATTAAAAATTAATAATTAATTTGGGATTTGTTGAAGAGAACCTGAGTCTTCCCTGATATTTACAACAGATTCTCTTGAAATATCTGAAAAAGTAGTATTTTTGGCTGATATATACAGATTAAATGAGCTCTCAGTATTCTTCAAATACATTGAGTAATTTAAATTAATATGAAGGGAAAGCTCCAATTTTGAAAGAAATTTATATTATGTATTTTAATTATATGTGTGGGTATTATTTCTACATATTTCTATACTATGCACATTTGTATTATATATATTTATTGTATATTTTTACATATAATTTCAGACAGCAAAAATACTCTATTTCACCATAGAAATACAAAATTTTTATTCTCTACTTTCATTTGCAGTATAGAAAGTGTTACCACTAAGTATCTTACCAATGTTTTATCAGCTACCTTGACTTCTCTTTGGTTTTTTAAATAAACCAAACTTGCTCACCTTCATCCACATTTTTAAACATGCTGTTTCCTTACCTTGAGGATCATCTTGTTTCACATTCTTTGTCTCAGTTCTACTCAGTTCCATGTCTCATCATAAATTTCCCTCAATGGGAGCTGCCCTCGTTTTCATCTACTTTAGGTCCTTCTGGTAAGAGTGTCTGTTGCCTTCTGAAATTTCCCTTTGCAACATTCATTAACATTTTTTTCTTCTTTTCCTAATTACCTAAGTTTGTGGGTATCTTTAAAAAATCTATACTGTCTCCTAGTTTATTGTTCATTATGGTGTAATCTCAGCAAGTGATGCAGAACCTTGATTTATGGATAGAGCTTAGCGACCAAAAAAATGCATTCCTGAATAAATAAATGAACGGTTGTTTATGGCATCTCTTCTTACATATATAGCTCCATAGTTATTTTAACACTATTATTATTATTTTTAAATTGTTACATAGGATGGATGGCCATGGAAAAAATGAAACTAGTACATATTAGACACGCAATGTCACAGGACTTTTTTTATATGAATGTCAGCAGTACTTTCCCCCCCTAAATATTTCTAAGTGTATCTTTATAAAATATAAGCAGCAAAAAATAAAATAAAATATTAGAATACATTAGCCTATGCTCAACATTAATTATTTTCCCCTTCTACAATCAATTATACTTTCATTAGTAGGGTGTTTCTTCAATATTCATCAAAATCTTAATCATTGTTGTGATCTATTGTTAGAACATAGTGTACACAGAAAGTCCATAAAACTTGAAGGTGTCATACAAAACTGCTTTCTTTCCTACTAGAATTTTTACTTTCAGATTTTTATGTTCTGTATTCAATATTTGTCCTTTGATGCATTTGAAGGCTTTCTAATTTATATATCAAAATTTACAATGTGAAAGATTACAATTTATGATTATGCACTGGAGGCCCCTGAACCCACACTCAGAGTCATAGTATGTTGGCACCTCTTCCCAGGGGCTTAGCCAGGTGCCAGGGAAGGAATTCTGGCTCACAGGCTGTGCACAAGTGGGACCAGCTGCAGCCAGATGGAATGAACTGCACACACATCAGCTGCACATCTATAGCCTTCCAGGACCCCTAGGCAGTCGACATGGGCTTTTGGCACACAGCCCTGGGGCCCCAATCTGACATCTGCCAAGGCCCAAGCCTGCAGTAATTTGAGTGCTATATTCCATTGCACATCTTTAGGGACCAGTTTCCCTTCCAGCAGCTGTGAGGTATCTAGAACTTTCCCTGAGAGATCATGTTCCCTGGCCCTGAAGCTTTTCCCTATAGAGCAGCCCGAGGGCACTTTTTTCTCTTTTCAGCTCAATTGCCAGCACTCTGAGCTGAGGGAGCTGGCCCCTCCACCTAAACCCCGTCTTAAGAAAATGTTCTTTTGAACACCCTGGGAGATGCGTGTGGGCCAGAGCCGGGTCTGGGGGGATGTTGAATGGGGTTTCCCAGGAAGCTAAGTAGGGTACATGAGGTCCTACCAGTGGCTTGAGGTATGTGGGGAGTGAGTGCAGATCCTAATGCTGGAGGGAAGGAGAGGATGAGCTGGGATACTCTAAGTATCCGGGGGCAGCTCCATGAATGGCTGAATCAGGCTTTAGGTACCACTTTTCCCAGAGGAAGCTTTATCTCAAGAGATCTCAGGAGTTCCACTGGGATACAGAGTAGTCCTGGGATGAAAAACCCCTGGGTACCCCAGGTGCTAGAGGCCCCTCAATCTACACTGTCTGTAAGGATTCAGGTTTACGCCACTCATCAAACAAACCTCAATGCCCAGAAATATATATATGAAATAAAATTAAAAGACATAGCATGTTTTCATCTACAATAACAGAGGATATGTGTTTGATATTTGGTAATGTCAAGGATGCTATAATACGGGCATTACAAATTGCATTACTCAATTCCTTCTTTTATAAATTTCATATATATTTATTGAGTTCCTTCCATATAGTAGATCTGGGCAACAACACCCTAAGACAAATTCCTGCCCTTAGGTATTTATATTCTAAAAAGAATATTATACATATAGCTACCTTGTAGGAAGAAACTTGGTAGTATATACGATGAGCTTTAAAAGTGGTCACCAGGAGTTCCATTTGCACTACACGTATGAAAGGATGTGACAAATGATCTAAATATGTTGATTATGCCTTTATATATGACAGGAACTTTGTAAAGAAAATGAATTAAATTCTCTATAAGAGAATGGATTAAAGACATTTGATCAAATACTCTGCCAAAACAACCACAGCAATTGATGGGGCTTTAGACCAGATCATATGCACCATGAGAATTATTATGTGGGCATTTTGATGTTTGTGGACAATGTTAGTGTAGGAGAATGCTTATGAAATAAATATGTATGAGATGTAGAATTAACACAAAGAATTAAAACTTGAGAAAAATACTGGAAGGAAGCACAGCAAGATGGATTCTGATGCATAGAAGTGGGTGATTTATTTATAATATTTTCCTATTAAAATAACACAGATAATATTTCTAAAATCCCTTACCCCTAAAAATAATATACTTCACATTTATTTTCTATTATGAGAATATGTGACATTTTCTCTGTTTTAAATCCTCAATTTTCTTTTTTTCATTTACTAAAATCACATTTGGATTATAAAAGAGTAAGAAGGCCAAGATAAAAAAAAAATGAATTCGTAAGTGACAACTATTGATTGTCCACTCTATATAATGTACAGTGTATAACTTAAAAATGAGGATAGTTTGATATGGCTTTCATTTTTATGAAAAGATTTTAGAAACAAAACTCCACCTGTCTTCAAAGCAATGGTTTAGTAAGGTACTTCAAAATGGGCTTTTGTTGTAAATATATTTGCTCTTTGTGTGCCTGAAGTTAGTTTCAAGGAATATTGAAGAATTTTTACAAGGACAGCATGAAATGTGATTTTTCTTGAATAACCTTTTCTTTTATGGTAAATATAAAAGACTGGTATGCTGATTACTATAATTTTCATGTCTATCACAGTAATTTCATATTTCTTGAATTTTTCATCCATTTATTTATTATTAGTCATAACAATTGATTCTAAAATACTGAAAGAACATGTTTTCATCTTTAAACACAAAACCATTGGAAGTGTGTTAGAATTTTCTACCCATTTTGTGTTTACACTTTTGTATTTTACTGAAAGCTCCACTCTCCTTTTACAAATAGTTATCAAAATTGTAGAAGGCATCATTTTAATATATTCTCCTCACAATACACCCTAAAACTTGGTTAAATAATAGTTTACTTTCCTGTTAATAAAAATTTCTAGACTGAAAGAACCCAAATGCAGCGTGGCCCCTGTAACTTCTAGATTTCCACAGTCTGAAGTATGAAGTTACCTGTAAAGACTCAGCCCAGCACCCGTAGGGTGGGCTCTGGCTAGAGCCTCTCCAATACAATTCTGCAGCTTTGTATCCAGTGAGTCAGGCTGTGTTCCCCCCACCCCCCCACCCCCCAACTCCCCGCCTGCCTGCCTCCCCACAAGCTGCGTGCCCTGTTTGTTCTAACCGGCTTTTCTAGCTGGTCCCCATTGGCCTATCATTTCTCCACTTTCCCCAGAAGTTGTGATAACTACACCTCCTCTGGGTTCTCTTTTATTTTTGTTCTTAGAAAAATGCAGACGCTTAGATGTCTCCTGATGAACTCCAAAGTACACCAAAGTTTGAAGGTCATTACTTTAACCTCACTCTGTTTTAGGAGACTACAACTGGCAAAATGACTACATTCTCCTTTGAGTAATGTTAGGTCAATTTTTTTTGTGTGGTTAAAAGCTGACATTCTTTCAGAGATTGCATGACTACCAAGGAAGTGACCATTAAAACGCAATTTTTATGGAAATATTTTTGGGGTTTTATAATGTTTGTATGCCGGTGTTCCGAAATATCATTCGACAACAGATTGGGTTATTGGAACAATCATTAGAATAGTAAGTTTTGTCCCCAGGAACCAATATGAGGAAATAATAATTCAAAATTATAATGCCTATCTTTTTCAACAACCTATATAGTGAGCAAAATTGAGTATTCCATACATCAAAAATGTTTCCTGTACTAAAAAATTCTGCATATTAACTAAATCAATTAAAACCTATGCAAAAAAAAAATGTGTTGAAGTTCAGTTACTGGAATTAAGAAAATCAAATGCAATAAAGACTTAAAATAAGGTGTGGACCAGTATTTTCCCACTCTGTGTAGATGAAGAGCTGTTGCATAATTCTTGTACCCTGGGACTTAGATGACTTTTTAGAGATCTTAAAAAAATTAGTATGAAATTAACCAATTATAGAACTATTCAGTGGTCATTTACTCGATGATACTAAAATGATGATTCTAAAATATTATAATGATAAATCAATATTCTATAAGACTTAGATTTAATTAATGTGATCTAGAAGTACTCATTAAATTTTTTTAATATAGTTACATTATTTTAATTTATTTTCTTGCAGCAGTTCCAGAACTGTACCCCAGAGCACAATGTAACTATAAAAGTAAAAGGTCTTGGTGCGCCTGGGGGATTTAGTTAATTAAGTGTCTGTTTCTGCTCAGGTCATGATCTCAGAGTCCTGGGATCAAGCCCTGCATCGGGCTCCCTGCTCCGTGAGGAGTCTGTTTCTCCCCCTCCTTCTGCTCCTCCCCCTGCTTTCTCTCTTTCTCTTTCTCTCTAAAATAAATAAATAAAATCTTAAAGCACACACATAAACACACACTACCTGGCTGGGATGATAGATGAGGAGAAGGAAGATAGACAAATAGGTAGATAGACAAATACGGACAAAAATATTCTGGAGTGTACTCTTGTCAAGTATTTCTCAAAATTCTACATCTATCATATAATTTCATTACATGCTATTTTTCTTTTAGCCACATGCATAGGTACCATTTCAAATAGATATAAAAGAGAAGTGGAGCATGAGATCAACTTATATAATTATTCTCATATGTCATGACTAAAGGCAGAAGTTATTATAATTCCTGTTTAATGTAAAGTATTTAACACCAGTGATACAATATTCTTTCATATTAGGTAGAAGCTTGCTCAGCCTATATTTTCCAACATAAGTAATTTGATTTTCTGAGTGCAGTTATATAAAAAAACAAACATTTGTATAGATATTTGCTTAGCTTTTAATTAACTTTTTAAAATCCTGGGGTGCCTGACGATTCAGTCGCTTAAGAATCTGCCTTTGACTCAGGTCATGATCCTGGTGTCCTGAGATCGAGCCCATGTTGGGCTCCCTGCTCAGTGGGGTGTCTGCTTCTCCCTCTCCTTCAGCCTGTAGCTCCCCCTGCTTGTTCTCTCTCTTTCTGTCAAATAAATAAATAAAATATTTTTAATAAATAAATAAAATCCTATGAAAGCCTAAAACTAAAATAAGGAATAAAAAGGCCACATATACTAATAAGCTAAGGAATATATGTAATGTTATAACTTAAAAAAGAAAGATTTTATAAAAATAATCTTTTTAAAGAATAATTAACGTTTAAATAAGATTCATCAAAAAATTACAAATTGATTTCAGTGTCAAAGATCAGAAGGAAATTATTTTTTGCCAGTGAAACTGAAATACATCATACGTTTTATCATTCAGTGTTTTAGTATTAATCTTCTGGGGGATATTTTATGTATCCTTCTATATTCTGTTGAAAGAACCCCCCTATATTACTTTATTGAGTAACAGAGAACTGCTGCTCACTTAACTTACAAATCAAAGGTTATTATTTCCACAATTATTTTTTTTCCAATTCTAATTTTCAAAATACGAGCAAGTCTTTGATTTCAAATTATTTACTATTTACCACTCTATTAAAAATACATCTATTGGGGATCCCTGGGCGGCTCAGCAGTTTAGCTCCTGCCCGCGGCCCAGGGCATGATCGTGAAGTCCCGGGATCCGGTTCCACGTCCAGCTCCCTGCATGGAGCCTGCTTCTCCCTCTGCCTGTGTCTCTGCCTCTCTCTCTCTCTCTGTATCCCTGTCTCTCAAGAATAAATAAATAAAATCTTAAAAAAGAAATCTATTTATCTATCTATACACATATTACATGTGAACATACACTCAGAAATTTTTCTGAGGTAAATATAGGAAATATCAAATTCATTACATTTGGGGAATCTTTACAATATTTTGATAAGAAATTTCAATGTTTGAAAGTTTTAGATATAAGATACCATGTTAAATTTTAAATACAAATGACGTTGAATTAACTACATTTTGAATTTCAGGTCAGAGTTAATTTAGGGAGAGAAAGTATAGGAGAAGACTCAGGAAATCAGTTAATTAAAAACTGATTTTTTTCCCTTTAGATAGTGAAGTTTATACATTACAGTTTTGAGTTAGACTTACTATTTTAAGTAACACAACAAAGAATTAACTCTTTTATATACTCTTACTAATCAAAAGTCCTAGAAATATATGATATAGTATAGATTTTATATAGATACAATATTTATTTTGGTTAAGAGGGATTCTAAACTGTAGCTAATTACACTGATGAAATCTTTTTGGATGGTGTTTTTTATACCTTGTATTGATTCTTCTAAGACCTATGTAGGAGGTAGTATAAAATATTCTCTTCTAATGGGCTTAGTTTAACCCAAAGCTAAGAAAAGTTACAATTATTTTAATTGCTGAATCACCCATACTTTATTTTTTATTTATTTTTTTTAAAACGTTTTTATTTTATTTTATTTTATTTTTTTTTATTTTTTTTTATTTTTTTTTAATTTTTTTTTTTTTTTATTTATTTATGATAGTCACAGAGAGAGGGAGAGAAAGAGAGACAGGCAGAGGGAGAAGCAGGCTCCATGCACCGGGAGCCCGATGTGGGATTCGATCCCAGGTCTCCAGGATCGCGCCCTGGGCCAAAGGCAGGTGCCAAACCGCTGCGCCACCCAGGGATCCCTGAATCACCCATACTTTAATGGATGCTACCTCATTAAATCATTGAAAATGCTAAGAGAAATTAGAATTTTTAAAAATCAGTATTTATACCATACTTAAAAATGAGATGAGTTTCTGGAGGGCTATTTTGTTATGGAGATTCTACTTAATAATGTCTATTAGAAAATCCCACTGCCTGTAAGTTATTATTCACTATGTCTCATTTACTGCTACCTATTTTAATTATATTTTAGAGGAACCTAATCAAGCCTTTCTGTTAACTAAACAAACCACTTAGACCAGACTGCATTTTTCCTTCTGAATAGTTTACTATCCTTCCAAGGCTGCAAATGATCTTTAAACTTCAAGTAGAGTTTATGCAGGAAGGTTGATCTTTATTGATTTAGCCTGATCTTCCAGATGGTCCTCCTATTTACTGAATAGTGTTCCTAAATTAGTAAAGATAGAGCTCAAACATTCTGTGAGGTATTGTAATGTGTGTATTTTTTAAGTGAAATAAAGTCTGTGTGATATGTTACAGGGGAAAATCAATTTGATCCAACTATATTTTCATTTCTTTACACCAATTGGATCTAATCAGGAATTTTTGTTCCTCAAACATCTGCCAGACTCTAGTCAATACAAAGTAATCCACTCTGGACGCAAATAAAAAATCTGTATGATTTTTTTTTTCCTCCTGTAGTGAGATTGTGGTCATAGACAATCTAAAGAGTCTAGTGTTGTTAACACATTTTTTTTCTCTGAATGTACTTTTGTTCCCCTAAGACTTCTTCTTCATGCCCAATATCAACTAGTATTTAGTATGAGTATTGCCTTTTCTTACATATCTAGAGTTTGGTTTTGCTGTAATAAATGCATGCTTTAGATGCATTTAGAATGATGCTTTATAAATATTTGACTTATGTTGTTACATTAAAATATGAAGAGGACTTTTTATAGATTTCCTAATAGCTTATTATTCTGCTGTGACTGTCCTTATTCATTGCTACCCTTGGATTACACACAAGCACTTGCCTACTCTGCTGTTATTGTTCATCAGTTTGCTTAGGATAATTTTTAAAATTATTATTAACTTTACAAACTGTATCTCAGAACAGAAAGCCTGTAACCAGTTCTGGATATTGAGATCTGACTGGGCTCTTAGGGTTACTATCTGATGCAGAGCCACACCTCTGTGTGTCTATTCAAAGAATGACTCATAGAAGCAGTCTGAAGCTGGCGAGATCACTTGGTCTGGAAAATGATGAAATATTCCACCCTGACTCATTTAGGTCATAATACAGTTCTCATTTACCATGTAATTGGAGAGCTTCAGAACTGATATAGAAGAATACACAGCCAATGACCCAAATAGTACATAGCATCTACAGAGTGCAAAAATATTTTATACCTGAAAATTGGAGTGGTATTTGGGATTCCCATGACCCAGAAATCACTAGAAACAAGTTGTTCCAAGAGTAAACCTTTCACTGTGTTTATGAAAGTGTGGTCAGGGTTTTATTCTCCTGGGGGATGAAATGTTTCCTCCATCTTGCAGTACCAGCAATTTCATATAATTTATATGATACCACTTAGCAGAAGCAGACAATAAATTTTGAGACTAAGAATTCATGAGATGGGGATATTTGGAAGTACTTGGAGCAGAAAATGAAAATTGGAAAAGGGATGATGAGTCTTCTGAAGATGATTTCCAATGTATTTTTATTTTCCTTTCATTCTCATGAATAAAAATTTGTTACTGAAAGCGTACTAATAGCTATGTGAAACTGAAGAAAGCATGCTTCTGAAAACTTACACAGCTTGGTTTTAGGAAGAGCTAACAGTGAAATAGACTGTTGAATGTGAAATAAACCACAGAACAAAAAGTAATCATCAGATGAGAAAAGAAGGATAGAGGATTCCTGGTCATCACATTCAACATAACTAACACAAATAAAAGTTTTGGTGTTAGGAATTCTATTTCTAAATTCGATTTGCTATCTAATATATTTCCCACATGTGAATCAGATCTATATACAATGTAACAAACATTCGTTCTAATTGAAAAATAGAACATCATATATTAATGTTCAAAGTGAATAATGTGTATGGCTTGACCAGATTGGTTTAAATTGTGGTTAACAGGAAGGTAACCTGAGAGCCGAAATATCTGAAAAGAGATTTGAAGGACAGATCTTCAGTAAAACTTTTTCACAAGTTTTGGAAATTTTGCTTCAGTGTTCACTGTTTGTTAGGTATTCAGTTCAGGACATTATTTGTGTTTTGTTTTGTTTTGTGTCATACCATTTCCTGCAACTGCTACTTACAGTGAGAAAACAATTCTTTTTTCTTTTGTTTTTTTAAGTTTTAAAGTTTCGGGTGTACAATACAGTGATTCAGTACTTCGTGACATAATCAAAGTGCCCTCCTTAATCCCCATCACCTATTTAACCCATCCCTCACCCCACTCACCTCCCCTCTGGTAACCACCAGTTTATTCTCTATAGTTAAGATCCTGTTTCTTGGTCTACTTCTCCCTTTCTTTTTTTCTTTCCTTTGCTCATTTATTTTGTTTCTTAAATTCCATATGTGAATGAAATCATCCTACCTGAAAAGGTGAAAGACCTGTACTTTGAAATCTGTAAAACACTGATGAAAGAAGTTGAAGATGGCACAAAGAAATGAGAAAAGGAAACTCAATTCTTGACATTAAAGAGTGATTTTCAATTACGAGTAGGATTCTTTGCGTAGGTCAAGATGGTAAGTTTATAGCACACTTTTCTTCCTAATACTGATACAACTTTTCTCAGTCACCTGAAGATTATTCCTTGTGATTATCTTCTAAATTTCCTATTGTCAATACTTTTTTTCCTCAGTGATTATCCTATTTTTATTTATTGGTAGCCTAGATATTATCTCTTCCACTAGACTATATCTTACTACCATCTACTAAAGAAAAATCATAGCTTTTAAATTTCTCAATATATCTTACTACCATCTACTAAAGAAAAATCATAGCTTTTAAATTTCTCAAAATTCTCATGTTTAAATTATTTACTCCCAATGTTTTAAAACTCTAATACTGATTATAATGTATAATATGGATTTTACTTGCAACTGGTCACATATTTAGAAGCAAGACAATCAGAAGTTTTGACCTGGTGGAATATAATAATATAATTGGGCTGAAACCAAAGGATTGGTTGAAAGTCTTTATAAGAAACAAACAAAAATATATATAAAATCACTAGAACCCCCTCCTCCATGTACACACACAGTAAACATGAAGTCATGCAACCATAGCTATTTTAATTAAACCTGCTAAAATATTGCAGGGTTATTTTGTTGAAAGATGAAAGCCATAAAACTCAAAACTCACAGCAAAGGACCAGGTAGAGATGAAATACTAAAAATAGATAAAGTGAAAGTGGAAGACAACACACTGAATGATAAGCGTCTCCACTCTGAAAGCCTCCTTTAGCTCCAATAACCCTGGCGGAAGATTGGAGTATTCTCTCTATGGAAAATCACCAACCTGAGAGAAAAGACCTACCAGTGATTGACATTTGGGATCCTCCAATGGACTGGTCAAGCCCATCCCCTAAACAAGAATTGAAGAAAAAAAAAAAAGAAAAAAAAAGAATTGAAGAAAGACCCATAAAAAAGCACATTATTTTAATATTTCAGTAGATCTGAGATGAAAAATAAAGCTTAAAAACTCTTAAATTAAAATTACAGGCCATTCAAAAGTAATTGTTGAACAGATCATTTGGTACTAATCAATAATACCAGTAGAAGTGTGAGGCCATTGGAACAATTCATTCATATTCTGATGAAAATTATTTCACTTTCACATCACATACCCAAATTACTATTGATATATTAGAAAGGTTAAAGATATTTTTAAGTTCCGAAATTCTCAAAAAATTACCGTTTCTGGCATCACCAGTAGGCAATGGGAGTTAGGTGTGGCAAATTGAATGAGTTCAAGAAGGAATAAGAAGTAACATGGTGGATTGCCTTGCCCTCGGGAAGATGATGCTCCTCTCATCCCAGGGAGGGCTTTCTGCTTTGATCTGCTCAAGTTAATGACGCGTGAGCAGAAATGAAGTGTGTCATGTCTACAGGAAGCTTTTCAAAGCCACTTCTAGTGCAGTTTATTAGTGCTAAAGTTTGTCTGAAATAAAAAAGGCAACTTCTGCTCTCAGGCAGTTTTCATCATTACAAAAATGACTGCATCAAAACATTTTCCAAACTTTATAATTCTATAGCCAAATTGTCTAGAAGATGTTGGAAGATATGACAGGTAATTAGCCTAACTAAAAGACTTTCATATAATTTTGGCTCAGTCTTTGTTCTCACCCATTTAGTCATCCTTAAAACTATAGGTTAACAAAGAGACATTTCTATTTTACTTCGCCTTACAAATAAAATTCATAGTTTCTTTTATAAAGTAGAGGTCCTTTTGAAATACAATTATTGATTCACATAAAAACCAATTTTATTTCTGGTTATTTTAGGTATAACATGACCTCCAGAAATATGTACCTTCTCATTTTTTTAATTCTGTACCTAATTATTTTCTGACCTAGGGAATAGTTCTTTTATTAATGAGCCAACCTTTGATACTGGTTTTAGGTAGCTGAAAATTAAACTTTATTTGTGATCCTTACTAATAACATTTTATTGCACCTCAAAAAAGTTTTTTTTTAATTATATTCTATTTTTAGATGTGGGACAGTTGCAATTTTTAAAAATTTCCATAAATGTAAAACTGAGATACCTACTAGAATAATGATAACTATGTGAGGATAATTATAAAATGGGGGAGGGGAAAACAGAGTGTAATTACAGTATTTTACTGAGAAGACTGTTGGAATTCAAATGAGAAGTTTCCTAATTTCAAAGGCTTTCTATGAAATTTGATATGCCTTTCCTTTCAGTTTGACTGAAAGCCCTTTTATAATGCATTGCAGCATTTTTCTTTTCCCTACCTTCCTCCACGGTAGGCACAAGTAGCTCAATATCCTCAAATGCAAATCATTTGAATGTTAGTTATTTAAGGAAGTATTTCTTGATCTAAAAATTTGTCTATTCCAGGTAAAAAAATTCCGAAGTGTTCTATTTAGACATTTGTTTGTAGTTAGAGATCCTAGGTTATCAAAACATTTTTATGAAGACATTTTAATTCACCAGAAAACAGCAGAAACATGTTTTCAAATGGCAATTCTAAAATGCTTGGTTAATTTATCTTTTCATAACTGACCCTTTAAAAAGTTATTACAAATATCCAACAAGTAATATATATTATGATCGTGCAGTGAAATTTGTGAAGGATGTCTCTTCCTACATTTGAATAAGGGTGAATTTTAACATATTTTCTTGAAACTTGAAAGCAACAAACAAGTTTTCCCACTACAAAGTGTTCCTTTGCTTATAAACATGTTTTCTTAGAGTATAGCTATAAACCTTTGTTTTTCGCTCAAGTGTATGACCACACTGCCTAATAGAGTTAAATATCACTATAAATTAGTTGTTAATATGCTTGGACAGTCCTGAAAATGTTTTGATAAGGAATGGTGTGAACTGAAAACCATACATACATGGGTACACATGTGCTTATATATGTATATATATATATGTATGTCCGTATGTGTATCATCAGAATATGTTTGATGCAACCATAAGCCAATAAACATGGAAGCACATCAAGACTATTCAGTTTCTCCGATTAGTAGTAGAAAGGTCTGACCTGCCAGAAAACATCAAGTACTGACTCTGCATCTTGTTGGACTGTGTTGCGCTTTTTGCAGACCACTACAGGGTGATCCTCTGGATTCCAGTCCCTTCTTCATATTAGAATGAAGACACCTGTAAGTGCAGACCAGTGACCAAGGCAGCCAAGAATGAATGGTGGCTGAGGGAGTTTGAGCAATTGGCTGATTCCTAGTTGATCCCTTGTTAGCCCAGAACTTCCTTACTAGCTTGTTTGCTCTCAGTTGCTATTTTGTCTGTTGAAGAAAATAAGTAAAAATTATTTTAGCTGAGTGGTGAATACTTGCAGCTTCTCTTGTGTATGTATTACCTACAGGTCAACACTCAGTTTCTTGTTTTAACCTGCAGACAAAATTTGGATCATTTGATGATTAATTAATTGAAGGAATTTTATCATATGACTTCCTGAACTTGTCTAATTTTGACTTTTCGTATTTTCCCAAGATCTAATAGGAAAAGAAGTTCTTTTTTTTAATTTTTATTTATTTATGATAGTCACACACAGAGAGAGAGAGGCAGAGACATAGGCAGAGGGAGAAGCAGGCTCCATGCACCGGGAGCCCTACGTGGGATTTGATCCTGGGTCTCGAGGATTGCTCCCTGGGCCAAAGGCAGGCGCTAAACCGCTGCGCCACCCAGGGATCCCAGGAAAAGAAGTTCTAAGACTTATATTCAGCTATGATTATATGAGCAAAATAGATACTAAACTACATCATCAATAAAACAAAATCTCTTACCACTACAAAATATTCTAGTCAGACTTTTTCCCCACCTAAGTATGTTCATAGGGTCGCATGCTTTTACTGTAATTCTAGTTTCCTACCTCCTAAAACAAAACAAAATAAAAATATAATAGAAAGTACATAGCTTTTTACTCTAGGATCCCTTAACTTATTTCATTGGCAGTATTTAAGTCTTGTTCACATCCCTACTGACTGCATCGCAGACATTGAACCAGTACCAAATCATGATATTACATAATATCTTTATATATATATATATATATATATATAATATATATATATATATATATATCATGAAAGTGAATAAAATATGAAAGTTAATTCCTTATCTATAGGTAAGAATTACCCAAGGAAAATAAGAGAACCTTGAAACAAACCTATATAAAATAAGAAAAATGTTATTTGAGTTGTATAAAATTTTGAAGGACATATAAAGTGGTAAGCCACAAATTATTTGAAGAGGTAATGGACTGAAAAATAAGAGGCCATGAACTGGAGCTAAAGCTAAGAAAAGAGAGTACACCAAGGGAGTTCATGAAAAATGTCCTCAGGCAAAGGGTGATTAGTGTATGGAACAACAAGCAATTAGAGGCAAAGAACATCATTATAAAATCTGACCACTGCTCCTCACATGGATGAATATAACTTGGCAGCAGAGTCTTTAATCCTCAAATTCTCCTGTGCAAGCAGAAAGGCATGAAGAAGAGATATCTAAATTAATATAGACACACATACACACACATATATAACATACTCTTCCAGTAAGTGACTGAGTTCATCTTAAAATAAGAGGACATGTGGGATCCCTGGGTGGCGCAGCGGTTTGGCGCCTGCCTTTGGCTCAGGGCGCGATCCTGGAGACCCGGGATCGAATCCCACATCGGGCTCCCGGTGCATGGAGCCTGCTTCTCCCTCTGCCTGTGTCTCTGCCTCTCTCTCTTTCTCTCTGTGTGACTATCATAAAAAAAAAAAAAAAAAAAAATAAGAGGACATGTGAGTGTATGGTTCTATATGTAGGGAGGAGTAATTATGGAATATTAAACCATCACAATCAATAATCATTTGGGATAACAGCACTAATGCAGACCATGTATGTCTAAAGTAGATGCTGAACAGCCATAGAGAATTTCAGGAGGAACGTTGCAAGACTCTGGCATCCAGGACAACCTTGTTATTTCCCCATGAGACCTACACTTTCAACATTAATTTTCAGTCATTTAAAGTCAGATGATTTGACCTTAGTGGAATAATTATTTCAAACATTATTTTCAAGCAATATATTAACTTTGAACAAAACTAAAATTTTCAGGAAAGAACAGAGTCATGAGAAAACCAAATATGAGAGAAACAAATTTTAAAGAGGGCATTTGGAATTTAAAGCATTAACTATGTGTCAGGTGTAAGCCTTCTGTAGGGGTTCTTGGGTGGCCACGGAGAGTAGTACAGTGAGTGTGTTAAACATGATTGAGAGGCATATAGGATTTCTGATGACAGCTGTTACATGATTCCGCCTGAGATTGTCTCTGAAAAGAAATTTCTAAACTTATAAAGTTCTGAGGTTTTCACAAAGAAGAGCAATAATACCTCTGTAAGAGTGACTCTCTTTCCCCTGATCCGTACGATTTCAAGAATAAGGTGATAAGAAAAATGTGTGTTGAATAAATTGGAAAATACGGCTGCCACTAGTGCCTAGAATGTTGTGAATTTTGAAGAAGCATGGGAAGCATGGAAAGAGGCACGCATGCCACTGAAGTATGGCACTGTAATATGTCAGACTCACAGGCGACAGGAGTCACACATGCACACAGGGCTCAACTGGCCAGATGCCCAGAGTAAATGCAGATGTTGGGTAATTATAACTCCTAAGCTTTGCTGCATTTATCAGGTGTGATTTGAAAGATAGTTTTCCAGAGCTATGAAGAGAAAAAAATTAAGAGAACAATGAAAATCCATTGTGAAACAGTTGCACAGAAAACCCATGTAACATAGTAGAGATAAAGTGGTTGAAATGGAGGGTGATGGTGCCCAAGGTAATACTCTAAGACAAGTGAAAGACAATATCATACTTTCATGAAGACAGTTCTACTTGAATGCTAAATAAAAGCTCCAGGCCAGGCACTGACCAGACAGATGGGAGAGATTTCCAAACTACAGGAAATAAACTCTATCGGATGCAGCTCTTCATAAAAAGTTTCTCTAAAAATTATTTTCACTGAATGTGTAGTCTTGTTTTTAATGTCAATTAATACATATTTACTATGATTCATGGTCTCAGCTGGGCCCTGGGGACACCATGCCTCATGGGTAGTCACACAGAGTAATGACAATAGCATCCATAAGCAGGCTGATTCTGCTTTAAACAGTGGCAATTGCTGTCCTAAAGAATAATCAGCGACCATTAAATTATTGTTGCATTTGTTTATTTCTACTTTTATTTTTTTATTTTTTTATTTTTTATTTCTACTTTTATTACCAGTTTGTTAGAAGAGGTGTTCAACTGACTTTGAGAATCGAAGTGCAGGCTACAATTTTGATGGTGAGGATTATAGACATTAGAGGTGGAAATGAGCATCCGAAGAAGTGATGATAATTATTTACAGAAGAGAAAGGGAAACGGAGCACGCCCATAGCCTTTGGAACGCTCACAGGTGCATAGGTCGAGTGGATGTTCTGTGATGCTTCAGAGGGCAGTGAGAAGAAATTCGGGAAGAAGTTACAGCAAACATACTTTAGCAAAAGTATTTTTTAATAATTGGTATTGACCAGGAGAGAAACATTACTGAAAGTATCTAAGGAGAGTCAAAGGAATTGTTTACAGGTGTTAGGATCGGAGTCTATTTTTAAGAATGCTTTATACTGAAGAGGTTAAGAGCAAAGCTTTTAAAGCTTTTTAAGCTTTTTTTGGACCTTGGCCCAAATGCCAAACTTACAACATATTAGCTATCTCATCTTGGGCAATTTACTAATTTCTCTAAACTCAGTTCAATCAGCATAGCACCAATGGCAATGTCCACTTGAGGAGACATGGGGGTGGCTAAATAAAGTAAGATAACCAGGTAATTTAGAGCAGTGTTCGGAGTGTAGGACATTTTGTTATTCTCCTTGAACAGTAGTAAGATTGTACGGTAGTAACTATACATAAATTGGGGGATTATTTGAATTTCAGTAACTATAAACCACATTATTATTTATAATTTATAGCTACATAGCTATGATCAGTTATGGATAATATTAAAGTATAAAACTTTACATATAAAATATTGGGGAAAGATTAGTCCTCAAAAAGAAAAACTGGGGGATCCCTGGGTGGCTCAGCGGTTTAGGGCCTGCCTTTGGCCCAGAGCGCGATCCTGAGGTCCCGGAATCGAGTCCCACGTCGGGCTCCCGGCATGGAGCCTGCTTCTCCCTCCTTCTGTGTCTCTGCCTCTCTCTCTCTCTCTCTCTCTCTCTCTGTGTCTATCATGAATAAATAAATAAAATAAATCTTTAAAAAAAAAAGAAAAAGAAAAACTGTAAATACTAAAATAACTGTTAATTTCTAAGAATTCTTTTTTCATTTAAAAAATTTATTTAAATACCCATTACTTAACATACAATGTAATAATATTAGTTTCAGGCGTACAATATAATGATTCAACACTTTCATGCAACATTACAAGTGCAGCCCTTGATCCCCATCACCTATTTAACCCTTCCTCCCACCGACCTCCCCTCTGGTAACCATCAGTTTGTTCTCTATAGTTAGGAGTCTGTTTCCTGGTTTGCCTTTCTCTCTTTTTTCTTTTTATCCCCCTTTGTCCATTTGTTTTGTTTCTTAAATTCCATATATGAGTGAAATTATGTTTCTTTCTCTGACTTATTTCACTTAGCGTAATACTCTAGCTCCATCCATGTCGTTTGCAAGCAAGATTTCATTCTTTTTATGGCTGAGTAATATTACACAGTGTATGTATATATATCACATCTACTTTTTCCATTCATCACTCGATGGACACTTGGGCTATTTCCATAATTTGGCTATTGTAGATAATGCTGCTGTAAATATCAGGGTGCTTTTGCCCCTTTAATTTAGTATTTTTGTTTTCTTTGGGTACCTAGTAGTGTGATTGCTGGGTCATAGGGTAGTTCTATGTTTACTTTTTCAAGAACCTCTACTGTTGTCCAGAGTGGCTGTACCAGTTTGAATTCCCATCAACAGTGCAAAGGGTCCCCTTTCTCTACATTCTCACCAACACCTCTTGTTTCTTATGTCATTAATTTTAGCCATTCTGACAGGTGTGAAGTGATATCTCATTGTAGTTTTGATTTACATGTCCCCAGTGATGACTGATGTTGATTATCTTTTTATGTGTCTGTTGGCCGCCTGTATGTCTTCTTTAGATAAAATGTCTATTCCTGTCTTCTGGGTGTTGAGTGTTATAAATTCTTTATAGATTTTGGATACTAACCCTTTTTTAAAAAGATTTTATTTGTTTATTCATGAGAGACACAGAGAAAGGCAGGGACATAGGCAGAGAGAGAAGCAGGCTCCCCATGTGAGCCTGATGCGGGACCCGATCCAGGAACCCCAGGACCATGACTTGAGCCAAAGGCAGAGGCTCATCCACTGAGCCACCCAGGATACTAACCCTTTATCAGATGTGTTGTCTGCAAGTATCTTCTCCCATTATGTAGGCTGCCTCTCAGTTTTGTTGATTATTTCCTTTGTTGTGCAAAAGCTTTTTATTTGGTCATTGTAGTTTATTTTTTATTTTATGTCCCTTACCTTAGGAAACATATCTAGGAAGAAGTTGCTATGGCTGATGTCAAAGAAGTTGCTGCCTATGTTCTCTTCTAGGATTTTTATGGGTTCAGGTCTCACATTTAGGTATTTAATCCATTTTAAATTTTGTGTATGGTGTAAGAAAGTGGTCCAGTTTCATTATTTTGCATGATGCTGTCCAGTTTTCCCAATACTACTTGTTGAAGAGACATTCTTTTTCCTATTGGATATTCTTTCCTCTTTTGCTGGAGATTAGTTGACCATATAACTGTGGGTTTATTTCTGGGTTTTCTATTGTATCCTATTGATCTATGTGCCTATTTTGGAGCCAGTGCCATACTGTGTGAATCACTATAGCTTTGTAATGTAACTTGTGGTGCAGAATTGTGAAGCCTCCAGGTTTGCGTTTGTTATTCAAGGTTGCTTTGGCTACTTGGTGTCTTTTGTGGTTCCATACACATTTCAGGATTGTTTGTCCTAGAGCTGTGAAAATGCTGTTGGCATTTTGATAGAGATGATATTAAATGTGTAGGTTGCTTTGTGTATAGACACTTGAACAATATGTGATCTTCTAATCCATGAGCATGGAATGTCTTTCCATTTCTTTGTGTCATCTTCGATTTCTTTCATCAGCGTTTTATAGCTTTTAGAGTATGAATCTTTCACCTCTCTGGTTGGCTTTATTACTAGATGTCTTATTGTTTTGGTACAATTATAAATGTGATTCATTCCTTAATTTCTCCTTCTGCTGTTTCATTATTGGTGTATAGAAATGCAACAGATTTCTGCATGTTGATTTAGTATACTGCAACTGTAATTAATTCATTTATCAATTCTAGCAGGTTTTGGTGGAGACTCTTTTTTTAATATATAGTATCATATCATATACAAATAGTGAAAGTTTTACTTCTTCCTTGCCAGTTAGAATGCCTTTTATTTCTTTTTGTTATCTGATTGCCGTGATTAGGACTTCCAGTACTATGTTGAACAACAGTGGCGAGAGTAGAGATCCCTGTCTAGTTTGTGACAGTAAAGTTCTGTTTCTCCCTATGTAGGATGATATTAGCTGTGGGTTTTAATCATGAATCATTTTTTATTTATTTAAAATTATTTATTATTTACTTATTTATTTGTCAATTTTATTTTATTTTTTCAAAGAACCAACTCTGGTTTCATTGATCTGTTCTATTGTTACTTCTTTTGGTTTCTAATCATTCATTTATACTCTGATCTTCATTATTTTCTTTCTTCTATTGGTTTTAGGCTTAATTTGATATTCTTTTTCTAGCTCCTTTAGGTGTATGATTAGGTTGTATATTTCAGATTTTTCTTGTTTCTTGAGGTAGACCTGTATTGCTATAAACAGTGGGGCTCTTAGGACTCCTTTGCTGCATCCTGAAAGTTTTGGACCATTGTGTTTTCATTTTCATCTGTTTCCATTTTTTTTTTTTTAATTTCTTTCTTGTGGTTAACTTCTAGTTAACTTCTAGCGTTGCAGTCAGAAAAGGAGCATGGTATAACTTCATTCATTTTGTATTTGTAAAGCCTGATTTGTGACTTCATATGTGATCTATTCTGGAAAATGTGCCATGTGTACTCAAAAAGAATATGTATTCTGCTGTTTTAGGATGGAATGTTCTGAATATATCTGTTAAATCTATCTGATCCAGTGTCTCATTCAAAGTCATTGTTCCCTTGCTTATTTTCTTTTTAGATAATCTGTCCATTGATGTAAGTGAGGTGTTAAAGTCCCCTACTATTATCATATTATTATTGTCTAGTTCCTTTATGTTTATTATTAATTGTTTTATATATTTTGGTGCTCCAATGTTGGGTGCATAAATATTTACAATTGTTATATCTTCTTGTTGGATTAATATGGCACTTTTCTTTGTCTCTTGTTATAGTCTTTGTTTTGAAGTCTATTTTGTCTAATACAAATATGGTTACTCGAGCTTTCTTTTGACATCTAATTGCTTGAAAAATGCTTCTCTATCTCCTTACTTTTAATCTTCAGTTGTCTTTAGGTTTAAAATCCGTCCCTTGTAAGCAGCATATAGATGTTTTTAATCCATTTGACACCCTCTGTCTTTTCATTGGAGCATTTAGTCCATTTACATTCAAATGATGATTGTTAGATAATCATTTTGTGCCATTTTATTCCTTGTTTTGTAGTGGTTTCTGGAGATTTTCTCTGATCCTCTCTTTTCTCTCTCTTTCATTATTTGCTCAGCTCATTTTCTTTTGTGATATATTTGGCTCCATTCTCTTTATTCTTTGCATGTTTACTAGTGGTTTTTGATATATGGTTATTATTAGGTTTGTATATAACTTCTACAAATAGCAATCTATATTGTTGATGGTTGTTCAAGTTTGAACTCATTTTTTTCTCCTCTCCTACATTTTTTATATATATTATTATATTTGGAATCTTTTTATTTTTATTTTTTTGAAAATTAGTTCCTTGGATGATTGTCACAGAAATTTTCATTTTTACTGCTTTTGTGTTTCTTGCCTTTATACTGTCACTTTTGGTCTCTCTCCTTTCCACCCAGAGTCCCCTTTAATATTTCTTGCAGAGCTGATTTGTGGTCACAAACTCCTTTACTTTTTATCTGGGAAACTCTTTATCTCTCCATCTATTCTGAATAATAGCCTTGCTGGTTAGAATATTCTTGGTGGCAGATTTTTCTAATCCAACACTTTGGATATATCATGCCACTCCTTTCGGATTGGCCAAGTTTCTACTGAAAAATCTCCAGCTAGCCTCATGGGTTTTTCCTTGTAAGTTAAGGATTTTTTTTTTTTTTTTTGTCTTGCAGGTTTTAATATTTTTCTTTATCACTATATTTTGTAGGTTTAATTACAATATATCTTGGTGTTGGCTGCTTTTGTTTATTTTGATGGGAATTCTCTGTACCTCTTGGATATGGATGTCTGTTTCCTTCCTCAGATCAAGAAAATTTTCAGCTTTTATTTCCTCAAATAAATTTTCTGTCCCCTTTTCTCTCTTCTTCTTCTGGGACTCCTATAATACAGATGTTTTTATGTTTGATGGAATCACTAAGTCTTTTCTCATTTTCAATAATTATTCTTTCCCTTTTTTGTTTAGCTTCATTGTTTCCCATTACTTTGTGTTCTAGGTCATTAATTTGTTCCTCTACTTCTTCCAGCTTACTGTTCATTGCATTAAGCATGTTTCAAAAATCATATATCACACTCTTCATCTCTGATTATTATTTTTTTAACTGTTTTATCTCTGTGGTAAGGATCTCACTGATGTCTTCAACTTTTTTTCTCAAGCCCAGTGAGTATCATTATGGTCATTGCTTTACCAATGATTTTATCATTGCTTTTCCATCAGACATGATACTTATTTATATCTGGTTCACTGGCCTTATCTTGTGCTTTCTTTACTTTTCTTTTTTTCTTTTCTTTTCTTTTCTTTTCTTTTCTTTTCTTTTCTTTTCTTTTCTTTCTTTTCTTTTCTTTTCTTTCTTTTCTTTTCTTTCTTTCTTTCTTTCTTTCTTTCTTTCTTTCTTTCTTTTTTTTCCTTCTTTCCTTCCTTCCTTCCTTCCTTCCTTCCTTCCTTCCTTCCTTCCTTCTTTCCTTTTTAAATATTTTATTTATTCATGAGACACACAGAGACATAGGCAGAGGGAGAAGGCTCCCTGCAGAAAAGCCTGATGCCGGACTCAATCCCAGAACCCCAGCATCACAACCTGAACCAAAGACAGATGCTCAACCACTGAGTCACCCAGGTGTCCCTTATCTTGTTCTTTCATCTGCGATATCTATATAGCATACAATTTGGAAATCAGTAGTGGCCTTATGAAGAAGAGATCATGTAGTGCCCAAGGCCTGGTGCTTCAGGGAGTGTTTCTGGTGTGTGCTAAATGTGCCCTGCTGTTGTGTTCTGGCTGCTTTATCCTACAGGCCAGTTACCTGCAGAAGCTTTCCTGGCCTTTTGTGGGCAGTGTTTGGTCCCTGGCCTGAATGTGGTGAATTTTAACAAGGTGTGCTCTAGTCTGCTTATGAAATGAGACATATTACCACCTCCACTGGAAACTGAAGACATGCAAAACTCTCTGGTGAGGAGACAAGGTGTAGGCTGGGATTTGTGCTGGTCCTCAGGGAAGCATCCTGCTTCACCAGGACTGAGGCAATCATGACTGAAAAGGGCAATTCCACCAGAGTGCAGGGGGGTGGGTCTTAGTTTAAGGAAGTTAGGTAGCCAGTGTCCACACTGTGTTGCTTCCCAGAGGTGGTTCTGTGTTTACACTGAGGGGTAGAAGAGGGAAATGGTATGGCCAGCAATTTTGTTCCTAGAGAAGTATCTCTCAGGATGTGCTCCCAGAAGAGCAAATAATCTTCCCACTGTGTGCCCCAAGTGCTCTTCAGATTGCTGTTTATAGGCTGTCTGCCTCTGGGTTGTTTGCCTGCCTTCTTTTCAGGTGTAGCACAGTGATCTCTGGGCTCTATCCCAGCCAAGCCTGCTGACCTTTAAAACTCCAGGTTTTAAACCTCACTGGTTGTAAGAACTCACAAAATTCAGTCCTTCTAGTTTCCCAAGCCAATGGCTTTGGGGAAATATTCCCCTTGTGTGTTCCCCTGTGTGCTCCTCATTCTCTCTCTTTCTCTCTCTCTCTCTCTCTCTCTCTTTTCCATGACCCTGCAGTAGCCATGATCTGTTCCTTCCCTAAACCATGTCTTTGTACTTCCTACCTTCTTGGGAATGTGACCTCTTCTCTCCCTTTAGTTGGGCAATTTGTTCTGACAGTCTTCAGGTTGATTTCTGGGGTCTTTAGAATGATATGATAGTTACCTGCTTATGTTCGTGGGACAGGATAAGCCTAGGATCCTCCTAGACTCCATCTTCCTGCTCAGCTTTATTTCTAAGAACTTCCCTAGAATCTTGATTGTTAAGTAATGATGAAATGAGTAATCTTTTATTGTTTCAGAAATTATTACTTGAGAAAGACTGGAAAATATCAGGTGCAATTAAAGTATAAACACATGAAATTTAGAAAAAATAATTAATTTGATGCAAATTAAGTCATATGGAAAAATATCATCACCACCTGCACTGTAAAATGAATATGCTTACGGATTATAAATTCACAAGGAGAAGATGGCTATTGTGGATTTCTCAAACACTTCCTATAATAATATTGTACAATCAGCATATAAATATTATATGATCAATATTATAAATATTGAGAGCAATTTTGATTTGGTCATTTAATGAATACAAACCTTTTCACTGTTGTACAATTATGGCTGTATCAGTCAGGGTGTGATCAGAGAAGCAGAATCATGAAATGTGATATACAAGAAGATTTTACAATATGATTAGAACTTATGCAATTGTGAAAACTGGTTAAACAGTCTTGTGTTTAACCCTGCTTCTGCACTGGGTAATAGGGACTGAAGTCAGCTGAGCAGGCCATCAAAAACGAGAAGGTTCTGAAGTGGGAAAAAGACAAACCAGGACCTATAACAATGAGTTCAGACTCACAAGAGCAGACTGGGATCCACATTCTTTTCACCACTTCCTGCTACCTAGTAAGTCTGGTATAAATTATTGAGATTATATTAAATTTATAAGTAAACTTGGGAAATATAAACTCATTTATGATGTTGCGCCATCCTATTGAAGAACCAGTTATGTCTTTCTAATTGTTCATCACTACTTTTTGTCTATCAGTAGTGTTTTGATATTTTCTTCCTATGGATTTTGAACATTCTCCTTAAACTTATTACTAAGTATTAACATGCTTTGTTGCCTTTGGAAATGGGGTTTTTCTACCATTATCTTCTCTAATTGGTTACTGCTTATGCATATGAAGACTATCAATTTTTATATATTAATTTATATCCTTCCAGCTCAATATTTTTGAAGTAAATATATCCACAAAAGGTGATGATTTTTTTCCTCTTCAAAATACTATGTTACTATTTGATTTATCTTGCCTAATTCCATCACTTAATAACCCTTCCCCTTGAAATGTTCAATTGTAGCATAGAAGATGGACATTCATCTACTGTATTTCCATTAAGAAAAAATGCTGGTGCTAAGACATTCTTCAGTATCTGCGGAAAATCATATATATTTTCTTAGGTTTCTTAATATGGTAATTTATATTAAATCGACTTTGCATATCTGGGATTCATTTCATCTTTTAAGGCATTGAAATTATCCCCCTCATATTTATAGTTTTACAAATATTATACCAAGAACTCTAAACGTTCTAAGATATTACCCTATTTGCATGCTTGCTAATGAATTAGATTGCTACAGTTTCTTGGATGCTAGCAGAAGACAAGATTATTGGGTCAGATATGAAGGGCAATTCATTACTCACAGGAATAGCAGTAGGCAGAATATCAATATTTTTATACTGTTTCCGACAGCCACAGTGCCTGTGGAGTGACACAAAGAGGCCCCATGGCACCTACATGTTCCAGTGGGTTCTATTACAGGAGAGAAACCTGAGAAAATATTGTATAATGGGCAGTAAGCATATCTGACCTGCTCTGTGAAGAGACATCATATTTAACTTCCAAATTGTATGCTATATAGATATCCTTGAAGGAAATGGGATAGTCTGGAAAAGTGTTTCCAGTCTTTTTCTCAAAATGTGGATTTGGAGTCCTTTATCTTTAAAAAGTTAATTGATTGTAAATATTAATAGAATTATTTCAATTCCGTTGAATACTCCGTTTAGAGTATCCTTTTATTTGTCTTCATTTTAACCATTTTCTTCTCAAATATTTTAATTCTTTATTTTCTTCATTTTTACTTCCTTGCTTTCTGTTTTCCCTCCCTGGCTTTCTTCATTTTCCCTTATCAAATATGCAGCTAATTCTATTCTCCCTTGGGCACCCTGAACATTATCTTCATTTTTTAAATTATGTTGGTCCTTTCTGCTGCATGGTTCCTAAATTCACTCAATCTCATTTCATTTTTCTTTTATTTTACATTTCTATTTTCAATTCGGAAATTCTGGCTCAAGGTTTCTTTCATATCTCCAACATTTTAAAATAATATTTAAAGTTTTCTTGTTATGTCACAGCTTTCTTCTCCATTTTTTTTTTTTTTTTGGTAGGAGGGAAAAGGTAATTTTATTGTCTCAAGTGCTTTAATTCTTATTTTCTAATTTCTTCTCATACTAGCTTTGTATAAGTGAAGCCTGTTCATGTGTCTGTATTTTTGTATTTGCATGCTATGGACAAGAATTGGTAGTACAAGATTCTTACTCAAGAATATTAAAAAAGAATATTTCATCCTATTGGTGTAGAAGATTCAGTTTTTTTCTGAATTAAACCCATTTCATGGACAATGAGGAGGGATGTTGTGCCTTCTTCATTGTTTTTCTCCCTTTCATATTACCATTTAGCTTTTACTTAAAGTCTGAGAATTGATGCCTTTGCATGACTGCCTCTTTGATTCCCTGTACTGTTAGGTGTTTTCCTGTAGTTAGTGATCCAATCTACCACAACTATTTCTGGCATTTTCATACTTAGATGACTTTCTCTTTCTGGAAATGATTTTTGTTAAATCACAGCACCTCTATTCTTTTCTTCTTTTGTTCAGGTTATCTGGACTTCCCCTCACACTTTGTACAAGCCTACAGTACGAGATCAAATGATAGTCCTGCTGGAAACAGTGCTTATTTTTTCTCCTAATGGGTAATTTGAACTTGCTTGTTTTCTCTCTCTTCTGACTCTGCCAGTACTGTGACAGGTTAGAAGTTAAGGACAAAGCATACTTTAGAATAGTATCTATTTTTCATTAGCACATCTATGTAAGGGACTCAAATCATGAATTTTTAAGAGATTCTGCATTTTTTTCAAACTTTCTTTCCAAGTTGAGGGCCTTAATTCTGTATTTCTATTCTCCTCAAACTAATTTTCCAAGGTGATTAATTTGTTTCTAACTGTGATAGATATATTTATCTATTCTAAGAAACAAGTTCTAAGTGAGATACATATATGTGTTGTGTGTTTATATATATCAAGATCTGGTATTTCCTGACAATGAGGTTTATTTCTTTGTAATTTATTTACAGAGAGATTCCACCCTTTTGGTGGCCATTGGTTTTATGTGAAATAACAGCCATCATCTATCTAAATCAGTAACTCTTCCCTATTATATTTTGAATTTTAAGATATTATTTTCTACAAAAATAACCTGATATTATATATAGATTCAAGAGGCTCATAAGCAAGTATGTGTTTTTCTTTTTTATTTGATAATTAATTTTTTTGGTTTGGTTGTGTATGTGTGTGTGTGTGTGTGTGCATATGTATCCAATATGCTCAGTTTTAGATATCTTCTTTTCAAAATGTCTTTCAAGTATAATATTTTACTAGCAGGGAACAATTAATGTTTTTTTTTCAAATTTCAGAGATAAATCCCAAATCTCAAATTTTTACTCCCTGTGGCAATATTTTTCACTGAAAACATGTCAAGTGATTCTTAGTACATCCAAATACCTTGGTTGCTAAGCAACTGCTAATGAATTTTCCACCAAAAAGGTTTCAGACCAGACCTCTGAGATATCAAATACTCACACAGCCCTTGATACCTTTGCAAATGTCCCTCTACTGTAGCATGAAAAAGTTACTGCAAATAATAAAAAGTAACTACTGAGTATAGCATAAGGCTGGAAAAAAGCAAATAAAAACTCATTGTAGTTTGCTGTTCCTGAGTCATGGCCTCTTTTATTACTTTTTTCCAAGAACATATAGACAATTTAACATCCATAAATGTATTTTGTAAAAAAATAATATACCCCAATGAGTTGAATTTCCAAATCAACTATGAAGATTAAAATGCTGATTCAAATTTTAGATTTGTTATTTTTACTTACTGATTTAATCCAAAAAATGTAAATGTTCCATGTTTACCATAATTGGTATCATTAAAAATGAACAATATTCCTAATTAAAAACAAAACAAAACAAAAACCAACTTTGCTTGAAGGAGATTCTGAATCACATAGAGGCACTGTGTGGGGTTAATTTTTCTCAGGAGTAGAGTATATATGCACAGATTCTGGAAATGGGAACTTATAAAAGAACTTTTAATTGCTTTGTTTTCTCAATGAAGCAGGACACAAGTCACCAGCAGAGAGGGAAGATGGAGGAGAGGGTGTTGGGTGTTTAAAAACAAGAGCCACTATGAAATAGTAGACCTGGGAATGCAAAGGCGTGAGTAGATGGTAGAAATGTAGTATCACTGGGCTTCTTTAAGAGCTCTCTTGCTGTTGATATTCATGAATTAATTATGATCACAATTAGCAAGATTTTTTTTCTTTCCAGTTGCATGTGTGGAAAAAGAATAATAAATTTTCCCCAGGCTTATGTACATGGAACCTAATGAGTATGAGGGACGGAAAACAGCCCTCACTAGACTAAGGCTGCTCAGTGAGCTGCAGTTTTTGTGAAGAGCCAGGTGAAAACGACAGGGCAAGGCTTACAGAAGATCAAAGGTACAGATACAGATAATGATAGAGGATTGCATTGATAAATATCATGGATATTTTTTATTAATATTCTTGTATTAGTTTCTTACTGTTCTGTAGCAATTCACCATACATTTAGTGACATAAAGCAACACAGTTTATTAGCTCAAAGTTTCTGTGACGCAGGAGTCTGGGTGTAGTTTATGAAGGCCATCCACTTGCCACCTCACAGGGCTGTAGTCAAGATATTAGCAAGGCTGTGGGCCTATCTGGAGTCTCCACATAGGGAGGCATTGACCTCCAACCTCATTCAAGTTGCTGGGAAAATCTTTTGTCTTGCAATTCTATGTCTGGGAGTCCTGCCTTCTTACTGGATGCCAGCCTCAAGTCCTGAGGTCATCTACTGTCCCTTGTTCAGGGACCCTCTTCATAGTTCATAAAATGGCCATTTGATTCTTCCAGAACAGGAAAATGTTCCTGTCTCATCAGATAAGACAAGTAATCACGGCAGTGATCAAACTTGTCATATAAGATAAACTATCAAGGAGGTGTCATTTTATCATCCTTTCCAGGTTCTTTTGGTTAGAATGTAGTCACATATCTTCAAGTGGTGGATTGTCCGGGGTGGGATTCATTTGGTTTCACCTCAGAGTGAGTCTACCTCAGGCCACTGATTTGTTTTCACCTCTTCATGTAGTCCTTTGGGTCAATTCTGGGCTCTATTCTATTTGCTTGCTTTGGCCAATGAAATAACAGCAAATGTAAAGCAAGCAGAAGCTTGAAAAATGCACTGCTGGACTCACCTTCTCTTGGGAGCCTATTGCTGTCAGAAGAAGCCAGGCTGGCTAGCATGCTGGATAGTGACCAAGTGCCACACCAGAGAGTAGGCCATCTTAGATTATGCAGCTCCAGTCTGTCAACTGACCAAAAGTACATGACAATGCCCAGTAGATTTCAACTGAACCTGCCCAGGGCAGCTGGCTTACATCTCATTTTATATCTCCCTAGAGATTTTGTCTGATTGCTCTGCATTCTTTTAAAGAGATTGAACTTTATATTTTATCTTTCACATTTTATATTTTGTTTTCTATAAAATGGTAACAGTGTAGCTACCAGTCATGGTTGAATTGTGCCCTCCTAAAAGATATGCTGAAGTCCTAACCCACAGTACCTCATAATGGGAGCTTCATTGGAAATAAATTTTTTTTTTAAGATTTTATTTATTTATTCATGAGAGACACACACACACAGAGAGAGAGAGAGAGAGAGAGAGAGGCAGAGACATAAGCAGAGGTAGAAGCAGGCTCCATACAGGGAGCTTGATGTGGGACTCGATCACTGGACTCCAGGATAATGCCCTGAGCTAAAGGCAGACGCTTAACCACTGAGCCACCCAGGCATCCCTGGAAATAAATTTCTTAAAGATGCAATTACTTATTTTTAATGCATTTGTGTAAGCCTCATATTATATCTTTTAAAAATATTTTATATAATTCAGCAGTGAAGTCATTGTGCCAAGTTTCTCAGTGAAAAGGTTTCATTAAAAATTCAATTTCTTTAAAATATAAAGATACACAGAGTTTCTATTTCTTCTTGTGTCAGTTTAAAAATTTCTACTTTTAAAGTAATTTTCTGTCTTCTGAGTTGTTGAATTTATTGCCATAAAGTTTTTTATAATTTTTTTATTATAACCCTAATAGTTATAAAATGTTTAGGGATGTTTTCTTTCCTGATATTGACATTATCCTACTAAAAAAAAAATCCTGCATCAAGTTCTTTATCATATTTATTGATCTTTCAATAGAAACATCTTTTGAGTTTATTAATTCTATCTCTTTTATGTTTTATTGATTTTTACTCTTTGATTTACTATTTTCTACATTATACTTTAGGTTTAATTTTCTATTATTTGCCTTGCATCTTAAGGTCAAAATTTAGATAAAAATATTTTAGATTTCTTGCTTTCTAATATAAGTATCAGATGGAACAATTTCCCTCTAACCACTACCTTATCTGCATTATATGAATTCTGATGTATTGCGTTTTTATTCTCATTTGACTAAAATATTGCTAATTTACTGAGTGAGTCCCCCTTTTAGTCACATGTTATAGAGAGTCATATTGTTTAATTTCTAAGTATTCAATTACCTTTTGTGTATCATTTTATTTATTTCTATTTTTTTCATTTTATTTATTTCTAATTGTATTTCATTTAGTCAAAGACCTTACTCTAGATGATATTAATGTATTTAAATATATTGAGACTTGTTTTCATCACTTACATTTTATTTATGAAAGACATATGAATATTCTACCTGTATTTGAAATTTCATAATTATAAAACTCACTTGAGTTCCCACACTCCCCTCTGACTGACTCTCTAATCTCTGCCTTTTAGTTCACTCACCAAACATCTACACAGACCATTTCAAGCCTTCCCTACTCTCCTTAAAGTTCTAAACCTTCTCATCTATTTTTCACAGAAAATGACCTCATTTCTCACTGCATAGAGAAAAATGGATGGCCCAGACAGGAGTGCGCTCACTTTATGATACCAAATATAGAAACCTATTTTCCTTTTCACTTGATAAAGTAATGGAGTTTTTCTTCCTATCAAAGACTAATCCCTTTGCTCAGGAACTTGTATCTTTCTCTCTTTCATAGACCTTACCCAAAGTGTATCCCTTATCTGTTATACAGTTTAAGCCTTTCAAGTAGTTCTTTCCCACCTGTTATTAAACTTGCTGCAACCAAGGAGAAAAGCAGCAGAGCATCTAAACTGTTTTTTTAACCCTTCCCTTCCTGTTGTTACCTTTAGAACTCTTTACTCTCCCTCACAGCAAAATTTTTCAAACAGAATTTGAGTATTTAATTTCATCTCCTGTTCTCTCTTCTCCATATAGAAATTGTACTAATTTCCATTCAGATATTACTAGTTACTCTAATAGGTTAACCAGAGCCATCAATTTTTTTTTAATTTTTATTTATTTTATGATAGTCACAGAGAGAGAGAGAGAGGCAGAGACACAGGCAGAGGGAGAAGCAGGCTCCACGCACCAGGAGCCCGATGTGGGATTTGATCCCGGGTCTCCAGGATCGCGCCCTGAACCAAAGGCAGGCGCCAAACCGCTGCGCCACCCAGGGATCCCCCAGAGCCATCAATTTTTTAATCAACATGTGTCATCTGTTTTCTTCCAAATGAGAAAGGGTAATCTCAGAGACCTAAAGGCCCATAACAAAGTACTTGTCATTATCAAACCACAAGGAATGGGCTCATTTTTTAAAATATATTTTACTTATTTATTCATGAGAGACACAGAGAGAGAGGCAGAGACACAGGCAGAGGGAGAACACAGGCACAGGGAGCCTGATGTGGGACTCAATCCCAGGACCACAGGATCATGACCTGAGCCAAAGGCAGATGCTCAACTTCTGAGCCACCCAGGCATCCCAGGGGTGAGCTCATTGATAAAGACTTCTCTGTGTGAATGGCAACAGCTTTTCAGTAGATGGTCCAGAATTATTCAAGGGCCTGAGTGAGGATTTCCCTGGAAATCTTTTACAACTTTAAAATAGAAGACATAATGAAGGCTGATTGTGAATCCAACATCTTCCTGAAAAATAGATAACTACATGAACTAATACTAATAGTAATAATGGGAGAATACAATTTTGATTATCTGTGTTTGGAATATTATTGTTATTGTGCTACTGTCCATTCTCTCAGAAGCATCTGAGGACATCATTTACCTGATCTGTTTCTAACTTTAGTAGACTCTGCTTGTATAAATGGACATGAAACACCACGTGATTCATACTTTGTTCTCACTGATTTCACAAGATACTTCCAAGTTACTTCGTTTTTCACAGTAAGGTAGTAATTTGCATGCATTCAATAAGAATATACCCCTTTTTAGGCCAGGTTATGACTAGACACATCAATTGTACAACCAAGGATGAGGATTCTATTTGAAAATAAGTTTCTTTTGAAAAACTAATGATTATGCATATTATTGTAAATCCTTAGTGGGACCAGTGTCTATGAGGTCCTTTGAGGAAACTGGTATAGCATATCTTTTGTGGCTTGACGCATTCAAAGGAAAGTCACTTTCTGGCACAACAGAAACAGCAGCTTTGGGTACATGCAAAGTGAAAAATTCACCCACATTAAAATTTCTGTAAGCAAAACCTGGTGAAGATAAATTTTTTGGTTTCGATTTCCTAGCTTTGAAATATACAAATACATGTGCATAATAGAAACTACTAAAAGTGCAATATCTAATGTAATATCTAAGGTGAAATTTTGGCATGGTCCTTGCACTAGGATAGGACTGCATTTTTAACATTATAAGAATGACTTTCTGACAATGTATCTAATTGTAATTAATGGTAGAGATTAGTGCCTTGACCATAATTTCTCTTAACCAGAGCAGTCTCTCTGAACAGACTGGATTCCAGGAAGACAGAAAGGTAAACATACAGGACCTGACTCAGGAAAGAATATGATCTGATCAAGAAGAATATTTCGTAGAAAATTTGCCATATACAAATGATAAAATATATGCAGTTTAAAAAGTAACAAATTCAAATATTCCAATATAAATATGAGCAGATTTCAAAAATACAATGTCAAGTATAAAATGTAATACCAGTGGGAAGTGTAATATATAAGGGGGATGTGTGTGGGAGAGTGCCAAAAAGAGTAAGTACAGGATAAAGGCAGCCCGGAACGAAAAATAAAATATAATACATTTTAAAGTGGTAGGATGCATACACCAAAGTCTATGGTTTGTTATAAATGAGAATTATGATCCAAATGAATAAAAAAGGCAGAGATGAAGTTAAATGTTTATGTAGAGACCAGGTTTGGCTGGCCTGGATAAGCGGTAAGAAAAGTTTTAAGCAGACTAGAGACATCGACTGATTCATCCAAGTTGATGGCTTTGTTGCTCTATAGACTGGATGGAAAAGAACCAAAGAGGGCAGTGTAGGCCCCTTGCAGGAGTCCAGATGGAGGTGTGGGAGTAGGGAGGCATTGGGGGATGAAGTATTAGAGTGTACTGGGGTAGTGTAGGGAGAAATATGTGATTAGGTTCAGAATAAATTTTGGATTAAATCACCAAGCTTCTTGATGTGCTGCCGTGGAGATGGAGATGTGTGAGGATCTTAGGAAAATTAAGGGATTTAGTTTTGACTTTCAAGGCTTGACTTAGTAAGTAGTTTGGGTAGTGGTGCTAAAAGAATCACAGTGTGATAAAGATAAGATGATGGACAAAGCAAAATTCCAAATTATTTTTTTGTTATTTCTCTGTGCTTTCTTTAAAAGTTATGCAGCCCCTCAAGAGGTGTTGTCAGAGGAGATAGGGCAGGTGTTCTTGGGCGAGAAGGAGGTTAAGCCTTGATGTGAAGAGTGGAGAAGACAAAGTGGGACAGGAGATATATTATACAATTCATAATTTCAAAAGCTTAAATTAGGTAAAAACTATGAATGCATATTTATACATGGTATTATATCACTGTGTTTACAGAGAGATTGCCTTTAATCTCCCTGGCTTTTGTTGGTCCTGCCACACAAGCAAACAAAAAATGTCAGAACCATTCTGCCAAGGTGGGAAATTGGGGCTGCAATTCAGAGGAGTGTGGTTTAATAGGTCTGAATTTACATTGTAGAAGGGGTGAAAATTATTAAGTGTATCTATGTTAGAGAAAAAACTGTGTCTGGAATATGTAAAACAACCATCTAAAAATAGAATGCCACCCTCATTTAAGAAACTCAAAGATGGACCAATGAATAAGATATTGTTAAAATTGAGTATTCATTTCTGATTAAACACGGAAAGAACTCTTAATTTTCTATAAATGGAAAGATATTTTCTTGACTTGCTGAAAATTATCTACCAGAAATTGCTGTAAACAAAATACTTAATGATGAAAGGTTGGAAGAAATTCCATTAAAATCAAGAATAATTATGATACCCACCATCACTATAATTACTCAACACAGTAGTAGTATACTGGAATAAATCATCCTTCTCATTAACAAAACCCATCCAGGCAACAAAATAAGTAGAATTCATCACACAGACACCGTCTGAGAATATTCAGATTAAAGAAATACAGAAAGCTTTTTAAGTGGTTGGAATGAAAGGGCTTTATGGTTAATAATAGGACTGCGTGAAACATGTAAAGCACTTACTAGACATAGTTCTTATTTTTCAAATGTATATTAACATATTTTAACCCTCTCCACAACTTTACAAAATTGGTCCAATTATTATCCCTGTTTTAGGGATTAGTAAACTGAGACATGGAGCTATTAATTAAATTGTCCAAGATCAGCTTACTAACAAAGATCCAAAACCAGGCATTCTGGCTTTAAAACCTGAAGCTTTAACCACTAAGCTTCCTCTTGGCCTTGATGCATTTGTTTTAACACATTCCCATCAGTAGCAGCTCTTGGGTCTAGTACTTAATCATTCCACACTTATGATTTTCCTGACATTAAGTTTTATGATTTATCATAATGCCACATGAAAAATTCCCCCAAAGTATCGCTTGTGTACTAGTGTATATACTTAAAAGTGTGTTGGTCTAATGCTCAACCAATTAAGAAAATGTTGGAAAACGATCTCCTGTAGGCACAGATTTTAGGACTCTTGTCCTTGCACCCTCTATCACATAACCTCTCCTAATTATCCCACCCTATTACTTAACAATACTTCTTATTTTTTTAGGATTATATTTATTTATTCGTGAGAGACACAGAGATAGAGGCAGAGACACAGGCAGAGGGAGAAGCAGGCTCCTTGTGGGAAGCCTGATGTGGGACTTGATCTCATGACCTGAGCCAAAGGCAGATGCTCAACCACTGAGCCACCCAGGAGCCCCTACAGTACTTCTTCTTATCATCACTAACTAAGGCAAGTGATTCTGCTGAAGGAAATCTGTATATCCTTTACATGATAATTTATTTAAGTTAATAAGTGATATACTATTAAATTAGAACTAGCATCAGGAAGAATGGTACTTAGGAACAACAATCACGCCATTTATAATGAAAGAAACAATGACCTTCATCAATGCGTACAAACTGGAAAAATGGTCCTTGTTAAATCTGAATGGAATGTTCATGTCCCAAACAAGATTGCTCACAATGAACTCGATAGTTCAGTTCAATTGCATTAAGTTTTAGGACTGAGTTTCTAATAATGGTATTTTTCTGGTATTTATCATAGTTTAAAAACCATGATACCTTTAGTACAAACTGTTAATGAATTTCTCAATTAACTTGTTTTGAATAAACAACAGCTATCGACTTTGCTGAGCAGAAGATATTTCCAAGAAAATAGTGAAAAAAGGAAAATTTTGTCTAAGATCACAAGTATTACTTTCATAATCACTGAGGTTAAGAATGTTTTATAGAGGTGCAAACCTAAATAAAATAAATATGTGAGGCGCACCTATTACTTGCATTAAAATTGTTTTCCCCTTTATTGAGGTATAAGTGACAAGCAAAATTGTAATATGTTTAAAGTATACACGGTGATCCACAGTCAAGCTAATTAACACATCCATCACCTCACACATTTACCTTTTGGAGGGGGTAAGAATGTTTACAATCTATTGTTTTAGAAAATTTCAATTATGGAATATAGTATTAACTATAGTGATTATACAGTATTAACTGTAGTCAGTCATCACACCATACATCCTCAGATTTTATTCATCTTATAGCTGAAAGTTTACCAACTTCTCCCCATTTCCCCCTCTTGCCAGCCCTTAGCAGCCTCCATTTACTCTCTGTTTCTATAAGTCTGACTTTTTTTTTCCCTTACATTTCACATATAAGTGATAGCTTGCAGTATCTGTCTTCCTCTGGGTTATTTCACTTTGCATAATACTGTCCAGATTCATCCACCTGCAAATGGCAGGATATCTTTCTGTTCTAAGACTAATATTGCATTAGGAATGAATTTTCTTCAGGCTAACTCCTAAAGAATGTTTGCTTATTCTGTAAATTGTGTTGCCACACACCTTCTCTCAGCTCAGTATATATGAGCCATGTCAAACATCGTCTGTATAAACTGCAATTCATAAATCTCCCCTGTCATCCAGACTTGTGATCTTCTACTCTTCCCCATTCAGTAAATGGCTCCACCATCCACATAGTTCTGAAGCCAAAATCAGAGTCTTCCTATCTTTCTCTTTCCTTTACTTCTTAAAGCCAATCTGTCAGCAAGTCCTGAAATCTGAACTCTCAAACATATCGGGATTCAGTCTGCTGCTTTTCAACTACACACTTTCCACCTGAGATCAAGAGACTAGCAAGTGTCAAGGCTTTAGCCAGAATTTATGTCTTTATAGTCTGCTGGCATGGGAAAGCTTAATGCAAAAGGAGACAGAATCATGTGACAAGACTTAGAAGGGATGTATATGCAGACATTTATGCAGACATGAGTGATGTTTGAGGGTACTCTGTTCTGAAACATCAGAAGGAATGGTGCAGCGATGAAAACATATGTGTACCCAAGGAGCACAAAACAGGTAGGAGGGTGATGGGAGGTTTATGGATGAAAGGCGTCACGTAAATGAAAGGTATCAGATTTGCAGATACGTTGTCTTCTAGGATCATATGTATTGTGCCAACTGGATTCTCAATATGTCAGGACCTATGCCTCAGGCTCAGATTCTTCTCTCTCTCATAATACTAAGCAGGTTCATAATTTCTTGGGCATCTATACCATTATCACAGTGGTATTATAATAATTTTCTGTGTTTTCTAGACTAAGGCATTCAACATAGATAGATTAAACATCTAGACCACAGAATAAAGTAATCAACCCTAAATCAATTTTTTTCTGACTTTGAAGTCTCTTCCCTCTATACTGTACCAGGGGTTGTCCCATGTCTTATTCATATCCATATTGACAGTGCTAGCATAATATCTAATGCTTATATGAACATGTTGAATTTAATTTATAAACTTGTATACCACTTGAATGTGAAGATTTCTTTTTACAAAAATAGCTATTTTCTTATTTCTCATTGAATAATGACTAATTTAATCGATTGATCAACATTTGGCAGCGAATGACTGAGCTAACATTTCAGCCAAAGCTCAGCAGGGCTTCTATAACACCCTCACAAATGCTCCACGGTTCATACATGATTCACTTTTACTTAGTCTGCTTTCCACAAAAATAATCCAAAATCATTTTTAAATCAAATTAAAAACCCTTGCACTTATAATACTTTGATGGCTGCTAAATTACAATGTCGGCATACAGATGTGAAAGTGAACTATATTTAGAGAAATGGCACTACTCTGAAATAAATGAATTCAGGTGAATAATTACTTTCTATCTATAAGCCTGGGAATTTCTAATATATCATCTGTCTGTTCTAACAATGCAGAAAGGAGAGTTAGTTCTTTGTGGATTGTTAATTATAACCCTTAATAACTGATTTCAAACTCTCAGTAGAGTATACATTTCTTCATTATAAATTACACTCTGGAAACATGACATTTTAAGAAAATACAGTGTAAGATTTGTTTGTAAAAGACATTCTACATGGATTTAAATTTATAATTAATTTTTTTTTCTGAAATTCTGTCAGTAGTCCCATAGAGTCCACAATCCCTGTATAGGCATCTAAGTCATTAACGGGAACTTCAGTGATGTTGACTTCAAAATCCTTTATATTCCCACTTAGTAAACACCTGCAGCAATTTCTGCACATAATTCTTCATAAAGTTCCTTAAGGAGAGTGATACTTCCAGACATGAGGTATTACAGAGCACACTAAAAATTCCTTTGAATAGTCAGAGAAGCCTTGTGTAGTCCTACGAGAACGTCTGGGGAGGTGGGAGCTAGCATCAAACTTGGTAGGTGCCTGGTGGCAAATCTTTGTCCTAGTGATGGAGAAACACTAACTTCTGCCTTCACACAATCTTTCAAGGTTATCTCTGACAGAGGATGGCACAGAGTATTGCTGAAGTACAGATTCCCTGGCTTCTACTTCCAAGTAACCCAGCTTAGGGCTGCTCTAGCTTTGTACTATTGCTCACTTTAGAACTAAATCAAAGAAAGGCAAGATTTCATATTGCTTTTCTAGGACATTTCCCAGATAATGTTTATTGAGTGATTGCTGTTGTATCTGACACGATACTAAGTATTTGAACTGCATCATTCAAGTAATACCCTCAAGAGTTGAATGAGGAAAGTTCTATCATTCTTCTCATTAGTAGAAAGAAAAAAATACTAAGACTGAAGGAGACTCTAACATACACTATGTGGAGGCTGTGATCACTACACCACACTGCCTGGCTAGAAGGGAGCTGATTTCTTCTTGACTGATTTAGATTCCTTATTCCCTGTTCTATTTCTCCTGAATTAAATTATACATGTGATTATAAAAGTTGTAATTTCAACACTCAGTGATTTTAATTTGTTTTAAATATAAAATGTTCAGAACTTGTGAACTAAGCCATCTAGATTGGCAACGATAAAACCTTTGAACATATAGACTGTTCATCTTTACCATTGCAGCAATTATGTAGGTTGAAATGGAAGTACAAAAATGTATTAGTCCTTCATTATGAATTAGAAATATGATCTTTGTTGTACCGGTTTACCTAAAATGCAGCTCATAAGCCATTTAAATATAAAATGTGTTTTAGCTGATAAAATGTCAGTAAAACCAAAAATGAATGAACGCTATGTAAGAACCAGGTTAATTAGGAAATGATCCCATGAGTACCATCTGGCATATATTGGAATTAGAGATTTTAACACTTACACATTGATGCAAAGCCAAGGGGCCATGAAGAGAGAGTGTTTTATTCCGATAATTAAAGAATCAAAGTGTTCCAAGACACTAGGAAGTTTATGAGGTCAGGCTCTCTTTTATGTTTGAATCATCTCCAAAATACCATTTATGAGTAATGTGCAGCTCATTTTGAAGATTTTGAAGATTTTACAATTGTGCAGTACCTCATGGATCCTGAATTTTGACATTGGATGGGTATTTTTATTTTGTGCTAGAAACATTATTATTATTATTAACATTATTCCAAACCTTATATTTTTCTGAAGTTCTCATCTTAATTCTCATCATCTCATTCAGAGCAGGAAATCTTGCATTTCTACTATTGGAAAATATGAAAGATACAAGAATATTTATGATATATTATAGGCTATATTCATCTTATTGAATGACTCAAATATTTTCAATAAATGTTTACATATTTCATGCCACTTATGGTGTGGTGTTATGGTAAAACTGTCTTAGAGCCTTTTGAAGAAAAGATATATAGCTTTTAAAAGCTATGGAAATAGCAATTTGTCATAATTATAATCTAGATTGTTATACCAATTATCCTAGACAGTGAAGGAAACCCTGCAATTGCACATGGTTGCCGAGAAAACTATTCTTAACTAAAAAGAAAAAAAAAAAAAAAAGGAGTCACGACCTGAGGTCATTTCCAAGTTTGACCAGAGCTTTACTGTAGTCCCTAAGATATAAAGGTCTTGGATAGCCCTGGATATGAGTGATAAAGTATCCAAATGATCATAACTTTGATAATTAAGATTTTTCTGAAAACTTGAGCAAAAGAGTAAGTTACTTATTCTCATATGGATGACTTCTAGCAAGGGGAAAGAAGAAAGTAGAAAAAAAAAAAAAGATGAGTTTATCACCATGGAAGAAACCCTTATGAATTTAATCTTACACCAAACACAAAATGTAGCTTGAAATGAATTAAAGATTTAAATGTAAGGCCGAAATCATAGATCTACTAGAAGAAAGCAAGGAAAAAGCTTATTGACATTGGACTGGCAAGGGTGTAACTGAAAAGCACAGGCAACAAAACAAAAATAGGTCAATGGGATGGCATCCAGCTAAAAGGCTTCTGCAAGCAAAGAAAATGAGCCCCAGAATGAAAGGTAACTCACAGAATGGGAAAAAAAAAATCTTTGCAAATCGTGTATCTCATAAGGTTAGTATCTCTCTAATATTTCAATTCCCAAGAATCCTTCTGGGAGAATCAGGGAAGAAGAAAATAATTTGCCTACCTACATGGTCAAAAAAGGGATAAGCAATTGGGACACTGGATGGAAGATGTCCATTCTATGAGTCTTTCTTCAAAAGACTGTGACTATTTTGCTCAACACTTTATTTCACATTTCCTTGCCCAGCTTTTGACACTTTGGAAATCCTGCATACATGTGCAATAAATGCACATCGATAATAGGAGTAGAACTTTGTGGAGCTATCCAGAGGCAAACAGTATTAGCAAGGAAACTGGCAGAGAATGAGTAGTTATTTAGAGATTTGGGACCGCAAATACAAGAGATTAAACCAAAATAATTTGTATGCCACTATCACTTTCATTTTGCAATGTTACATAGATCTCAGTGGTTTTATAATAGTTAGTGCCATAAATATAGTAGCAAACGAACCCTCATCTCTTCGTGTGTAGAAAGATCTTAATCATTAGAACTGAATGCACTTAGTGCAGTGCCTTTGGACTCTGAAGTGCATAGACCTCAGACTCTCTCAGGGCATGAAAACTGAAGAATATGTCAGTCTATGGTTTCTATATGGCGGAATGGTAGTCAAAATCTTCATTAAAATATAGATTTTTATGTGTATTTATATACATACAAACCTACATATGAGAATGCACACTATTTATGTTAAAACCTGAAGAAACGTACCGCTTCCTATCAGACTGGCCAGTAGCACCCTGTTTTAAGCAGGGATTAAATGAGAAGGGCCACCCAAGAGGAATAGATTTCGACAATTCTTGTGAGGCAGCTGGAGTCAATGTTGGTGCAATTTACACTACTTAGACATAAAAGGCAACCCGTTGCCCACTTCTCCAGAGGATAGTTCCATAAAGGTCACTTTGAGGGAATTAAACTCTTTAAACATACCCCTTCCCACCTCTGCAAATAATATCAAATAAGCCCTCGGTTTAAGGTGCCTATTCCATTTTTAAGTGAATGTCACTAATATCTGTAAAGTGGGCTCTTCATACTGTCTGAAGTTTTGCTTTACTCAGATTGCCTCACATGTTAATGGTAATAACAGTGTGACCAAAATAAATGGCTTCATCTTTTTTAATGAAGCAATGATGCTCCAACATCAGATTTTACTTAATGTGTGCATGTGTTTCTGCGTGTCCTTATCAATAATGCAAATATTCCTCTTAAAACCAGGAATAACATGATGAAAGTCAAATGCCTTCTCCTTTCAAAATTGATAGGAAATTTTTGACAAAATGGTAATTGCCACAAGATGCTTCAAAAACAGGTTGTCTGGCAGCCCGGGTGGCTCAGCAGTTTAGCGCCGCCTTCTGCCCGGGGTGTGATCCTGGAGACCTGGGATCGAGTCCCACATCAGGCTCCCTGCATGGAGCCTGCTTCTCCCTCTGCCTGTGTCTCTGCCTCTCTCTCTCTCTGTCTCTCTGTGTCTCTCATGAATAAATAAATAAAATCTTAAAAAAAAAAAGTGCTGTGGTTATCATTACAGACTTGGTAACAGTTAATCTTTTTGACATTATATAAATTAGGGTATAATGTGTTAAATTACTGTCCCAGCAGGAGATAGAGTTCTGAAAGAACAAACACTCAGAATCTTGAGCATCAGGCAATCAAAAAAGGCAAATTATTAGAGGTCAATTAGTCCATTACGTGTTTATTTCTGTGGTAAGGTGACGTATATAAAATATATATTTTGCATCTAATTCAAGGATTTTAAAATATAAAGGCTAAATAAAATTGCAATGAATTGACTCACCCCAGGCTGCCTGTAATTACCTCTGACATCTTACTTAATACATTTAACTGACAGCATCACAAAAATCCAACAAATATCAGAACCTTGGGATCACTATTTCCTTTGTATAAAAATATACATTTTATTTGCATTTTTGCTGATATCACAAGAGCGTATTTTATGAGTTGGTTTATTTTTTCTATTTTTTAAAGATTTTATTTATTTATTCATGAGAGACAGAGACAGAGAGAGAGAGAGGCAGAGACACAGGCAGAGGGAGAAGCAGGCTCCATGCAGGGAGCCCGACGTTGGGACTCGATACCGGGTCTCCAGGAGAGAGAAGGCGGCGCTAAACCGCTGAGCCACTGGGCTGCCCTCTGAGTTGGTTTAAACACTTGTTAGGTTTATTGCATGTGTAAAGAATAAACAAGAGAACTTAAGAAGTTATATTTCTATAGAATAAATAAGTCATAGAGATGAAAAGTACAGCATAGGGAATATAGTCAATACTATTGCAATAGCTTCACCTGGTAACAGATGGTAACTACACTTAACTTGGTGAACATTTTGTAATATATATATAATTGTCAAATCACTATGTTGTACACATGAAGCTAATATAATATGTTGACCATATTTGTAAACAAAAAGGAAAAAAAAAACACATTTCTGTAATTGGAAAACATGTTTCCTCTGGAATTCTTGGAACCAACCTTCTTAACTTGTTTTGCATTTTTATTTCCAACCAGAAAAAATATTTTGTATGTGTGAAGGCCTGGCTCAGATTATATGAATCTACTTATAATTGGGTATGTTGTACTGTGCTGATGATTCAGAGGGTGCTTCAGTGAAATGGGCAATTTTCTCTAGTTTTTGTACTAGAACTTTTGATCTCATCCCTCATGTAAATACATGCTTCCTTTGTCCTTTATGGGCTTTGGAAACCTGTTCTTTGAGTTGGCTTGGGAATTCAAAAGCAGACTTCTTGGCAATAGAACACCATCAAGGATTGGAATTCCAAGACCGGTGGAGGGAGTAACATATGCCCAAAGGCAGACCCCGTCAGAATCCAAGAACCTAGCCATAGTTGTCTCTCCTGCCATATAAAGCTATATGAGCTACAGGTGTATGGTAAAATATCATTAGCCTATGGAATGTCATGCTATTATTTGGCTTGAATGTAGTCTTTCCTCTCAATACTGGAGCCAGGATGAGAATATTGGCTCCAATTCTTAGGACACCATTCTTTTCATTGGAGTATTGGCACCAGTTCATATTTTCAGTCAAGCACCCTGACAGAGAAAGATCCTCCTGGTGCTTTCTGAAGCTGGAAGGCAAAATATTTCAAGTGAACTCAGTTGATATTTCTTGAAACAGCTGTTATGGAAAAATGACACTGAAACTGATAAAATATGCCAGCTTTTTTTTAATGTCAGAAAAATCCCTTTGAGACAAAGCAAGATCTGTTCTTCCATAGCTCATTGTAAAAACTGAGTGATATTGGAAAAGGACAATTCTGACTAATATGCCTTTAACTTTGGGTTTGTAAATATTTCTACAGTTTAAGAGGATAAATTAAATGTCAGTAAAACAAAAGACTTTAAGTGATCAGATCGCTTTAAAATAATTTTTAAAACTGCTTTAAATTATTTTCAGTGAAAAAAGCCTATAGTTTACAAAGAGTGATAATAGATGAATTTCTGGCTTAATATATTGACTGCTTGCTTTTTAAACTTGGAGAGGTTTTTTTTTTTTTTTTAATTAACTCTTTCATAGCAGTGTTTGCAAAGAAGTTAAATAGCAGGATTAGGGCTTGTGTCCTATGTTTTTTTTCAATATAATTATTTATTCTTTGAACACATAAACAGAATTAAAAAGGCCCCCAACACACAATAGGAAAAAATGGTTCATTCCCATGAGAACACATTACTGAACTCTGCAATGCTTAGCAGCTTTCCTTCTATGCTCTTCAGGTTCCTCTGCCTCTGGTACTGCTGTCTGCAAGGACTTGTCCGACTGCTCTTCCATAAAGGGCGGTCCTGGTGGAGAGCTCCCACAGCTGCCTTCAACACTTCTAGTAGGAGCCTTCAGATCTTCACGTTCTTTCTGCCCAAGGTCAAATTAATGGCCTACTTCACATCTCCTGACCTAATGTCCACATGCATCACCCTTGAATAAATACCACTATTCAATATTTCCATATGTATTGAGTTTTATTGAAGAAAAACAACAAACCAGACAGCTCAGTTCCTCTATACATGGAGAGGTGGCAATTTCAGTTTAGCCTTTTGTGCTTGGCCAGGCCCACCATGTTTTCCAGCCAACCTATCTTCCATTCTCCATTTGGGTAGATGTAAAACCTGTGTGTTCTTTTCAGATCTTCTCCACCTCTCTGCAGGGCACATCAACTGTGACCTCTCTTTCCTGTCAACAATTTTCTAAATGGGCAATCATTTTTCCCTACTTATTTCCTTTCCCTTCCTGACACAAAGGAATCCATCCTTCTCTTTTTCATGTTTATGATGATTCATCTTAGTTGATCATCTACTTATAGTCCATTCACTTTTAAATATACTTAAACCCAATATAAAAATAAATCACAAGCAAAGGAGGGGAAACCAGAATGGGAAAAAACAGAAAGGAAGACAAACCACGAGAGGCCTTTAACTCTGGGTTGCTGAAGGGGAGGAGAGTGGGGGGATGGGGTAACTGGGTGATGGACACTAAGGAGTCTGAGTGTTACATGCAACTGATGAATTATTTACAACTACATCTGAAACAATGATATACTATATGTTGGCTAATTGAATTCAAATAAAACAAAATAAACAAACTAACTAACTGAATGAAAACTCTCTTCCATTATCTATATTCTTCTGGCTCTTTATTTATCTTCAATGTTCAATTTTCTGCTGGACAGACTTTTCCATATATGCTTTTACCATTTTTCTCCTCCCATGTGCTCTGAAATATCCTGAGTATTGATCACATGTCCAAATAACAAGTAGAGCATAAAATCATAGCTATTCTAGAATTATGAGGCATGGATGGTCTCAGAGAAAACAGAGAAGAGAGATTGCTAACTGGCATAGCTGAGCAATCATTAATATATTTGCTGCACTAAATTTAGAAAATGTCATTGGCTGTATAATGACTGGCAGTACAATCTCACATGTAAATTATGATCTTTCTGAAAAATCGATACTACTGTTAGAATTATGTATTACTTTACTCAATAAATATAAATGCTTAATCAATATTTAATGGGACATGAGAGAATATGTATACATAAGTGCAAGTGTAAATACTAAGTCCCCAAGTACTGCCCCTGACAGACTTCTGAAAAACTCAAAAATCTCACTGTAAGAGGATACCTTTCTTTTCTGGGGTCATTCACTCTTAGCATATCTAGTTCAAAGAATTTTTGCTGACATAATCATAAAAATGCGTTGCCCTGCCTACTAATGGACTATTAGTAGATGATGGGCACTGAGCGGGGCACTTGATGGGATGAGCACTGGGTATTATACTATACGCTGGCAAATCGAACTCCAATAAAAAAATATACAAAATAAATACTAATGAAAAGTATGATGCTACTAAAAGACATTTTATAATGAAAAGATGTTTATGATAAATGAGAAAAATGCATGTGACTAGTATTATGAATATGAATCCTGTGTGTATGTCTGTGTGTGTGTGTATTTTTTGTTTAAATTTGGATGTGTGTGTATGATGAGGACTACAGTAAGAGGACAATAACTTTTTGCTCTATAATTTTACTTTATAGTTTCATGGGTTTTATTACTTTATAAATAATAAAAATAAGGACAAATTTTAAAAAACAAAAAAAGGAATTAAAGGGAATTAAGGACTATTAATAGGAATTATACATTTTTAAAGTTTTTTAATGCATTAATAATTTTCTTCTTTCAAAGTAGCCTTGAACTTAAGAGTCAAGTATTACCACTAATCCATAGACAAAAGAACTGACACCTAAGAAAGTTAAGTAACATTGTAGATGATATTAAAATCTATAATCTAGATTTAGATTTTCAGTTATAAATTGGAACTTGGATTTTGGGCTTTGAATATTTTGCTTTCTTTTTATATCATCAATCTCAGCAGCCTCCTGACAGGTGGTTTACTTCGTCCTCTCAGTATTGCTGACTTCAGAAGCTCCAGAAGAGAGGCTAAGAAAACAGAAGTACAAAGGCAGAGATACATGTGTGAGGTGGCAACAGCAGACAGCTGTCAGCCTGAAGCTGTAGAAGGCCAAGAAGGGTGAAGAGGTTTTAAAGAGAAGGAGAATTAGCAATCTCTCCCCTGAGGCAGCTTCTGAAGAGCCAGCCAAACCAGTCAGCCTTATCATGTGTGAAGTAATCAACAGTGTGAATGCCTCACATCTAGAATTACGTTTCTAGGCCACCCAGGCAGCTAGTAAAATTCTGTCCTGGGAAAGGAACCCTCTTCTAAAATGGACTGTTGAAGGAGGACTCATTCCTAGGCCTGGCGAAGTTCCTGAAGTCATCACTTCACCTCCGCTTATAGTTTGAACTGTGACCAGCATTGCTTCAGGGACTTCATAGCAGACGTTAGCCATTGTGGAAGAGGGTCCTTCATGGAGCTGCTGTCTTCCCTCCAGGGGACTCTGTATGTTCACAGGCAACGTGGGTTGTTGGTAACATGGCAGAAGATAGCTCAGAGTACAGAGATGTGGTCTCAAGCAATCCTGTCCTTCATTTGCTGACCCTGTGGTCAGCAACCACACCAATCATGTTTCTGTGGAAAATTTCATAGACTCTATATCAGTCCTGTGTCGCAGTAAGAACACAAAGTCTTTCAAAAAATCACTGAAGCAAATTTTTCCAATCCTCTTCCATCATCTGCACAACTACAACAGCAACATCCTCTTGACACTTGCTGGCCCCTGTGCCACTTCACCAATGGCTTCAATGAGTGCTTGGTCAAGTATTTGGCACAGGGTCCTGCCTGGGCTGGCCAACTAATAAACAGCTCTTAGAACTTGATGTCTTAACCCCCTTTGTCCACACCACAGGAAACATAGTCACTGGGATGGATCACCAGACCCAGGTGGCCATCGATGCAGGCATGCTGAGAGTGCTGCTCCACTCTGGCTTGTGCCCCAAGTCCTCCATCCAGAGCAGGCAAGTCTGGGTCCTAAGATATGTAGCTGTGGGGCCCTGGCTTGTGGCTCAGTTGATCCAACTTGTCTACTATGCCATACCGGAACCACTAGACAATCTTATCACCTTCCAAGACACCAAAATTGTTATCATCCTCAATATCATGTGGCAGAGAAGCTTTCTGAGAAGGAAGACTTGTCTTCTGGTAGAATTCAGCAGGATGGATAGACTTGATGTTTACAACTTCATGAAGATCATCATTTTGGCCAGACTGCTTTGAACACTGTAGAGAACCACTTTAGTGAGCAAGATGACAATGGCATTATATGACTGGTCCTAGACCAGGGTCATGAATTTTTGAAGCTCTTAACAATAACAAAATAACCAAAGTTCCACAGCTTCTAAACCAATGAGGAAACGATAAAGGGTCACTTCTTGAGGAGCAGCCCTCCTAGATTCAAAGGGTAAATAAAGCTTTTAAAAATGAATATTAATATCATTTTCAACACTTTCACTGCCGTCTACAAAACACATATATATCATTCTAACCACACAGTTCCATAGGTGCAGCCAAAGATGGCCCCCAAACCCATAAATCTCTACCTCAAATTGAGTGAGACAGTTTCAAATATAACTATTTCCATGACTTAGTTCTGTTGTGCCAAAGTGTGAACTGAGGTTTTCACACACACTGGAAAGTGTCCAATGTGGGGAATCCTGGAAGGGAAAGCCCACACTGGAGTTCCCAGGACATGAAAGAAACATTTCAAATGCATTACCTTTAGTTTATGGGAAGAATCACAAACAAGAGACAGAACCAAGATAGAGATTTATTTAAAAGCAGGAACAAGTAGGAGATATAAATAATCAAAGTCCAGTTCTATTACCTTTGTAAGATAAAAACCCGATGCAGAGATATAGATCAAGACAGGCAGTCCCTGGCATTTCCTCACAGGTTGAACTGAACCATTTGTCACAACACTTTTGTTTAACAAAATCAGGTTTTCAAATGAATTATGAAGTTATAGAATTTACCATCCTGTTTCATTCATGACAGGTTTTACTCTCAAAAGTCTTAGAATGCCTTTGGGGTTCTGCAAAAAAGCCACTGAATATCATATAATAATTTAACGACATATCATTCTTCTGTGTCCATTAGGTCATTTAACTCATCTACAGATACTCCTTGTGTAATTTTTGGAGGAATTAAGTGTTATTTTATATCTAATTAGTGAAAGAAAACTTAAAGTGAGATTCTGGAGACTACTGAAAGCATTGAGACAAAAAGGAAATCTGTTTTATTAAACAAATGCTTTTTTAAATATGTAAATATTTCTCAAAATGGTGGAAGCATCCATGAAAGTGAGAATTTTTAAAAAATACAGATGAAGGGTCCTCGGTGGCTCAGTCGTTTAAGCATCTGCCTTGGGCTCAGGTCATGATCCCAGGGTCCTGGACTCAAGCCCTGCATTGGGCTCTCTGCTCAGTGGGGAGCCTGCTTTTCCCTCTTTCTCTGCTTGTGGCTCTGCCTACTTGTGCTCTCCCTCTTTCTGTGAAATAAAGGAATAAAACCGTTAAAAAATAATAAATAAAATATATTAAAAATATAAATATTGTAAAGAGAACTAATTTATTCTTCAGAATAAGCTTCTGATACTTTAATGACTCAATAATTGGAATGTGTTATGCTAAATATTTTAACTTTCTCCTAGATAAGTTGTGTGTAAAGAGAAGATAAAAAGTGAATTATCGCTAATTTCAAACAATAGAGCATCAGAATAATTTAAGAATGACCTTTGATTGCATCATTTTGATGCATCTATTAAAAATGTATCCATGTTGGGCAGCCCAGGTGGCTCAATGGTTTAGCACCACCTTAGGCCCAGGACCTGATCTTGGAGACCCAGGATAGAGTCCCACGTCGGGCTCCCTGCATGGAGCCTGCTTCTCCCTCTGCCTGTGTCTCTGCCTCTCTCTCTCTCTCTCTCTCTCTCTCTCTCTCTGTGTGTGTGTGTCTCTCATGAATAAATAAATGAAATCTTTAAAAAAAAATGTATCCATGTCTACATACTAGACTATTTTCAATTAATTACATATGAGGTAAAAATTAGATTGAAAATTAATGTCAATTTTAATAATAAAGCTAAGGTTACTTTCTCAGTGAGTTACTCAGAGGTTGATTATGTTCAACCTTTGTTATGCCAATTTGCTTCTTGTGAATATTGTTATTTCCGGTGATGGATTTGAAGTTTTGGTGAGGTGGTTGCTAATTTTTTCTAAGCTCTTATAACTTAGATGTAATTTTAATCCATGAGTATGTATATATGCAAAATTTGTCCACAGATCTCTCTTTCTTGATATACTTATCAATTTGCTAGAGAACATGTAGGTGGGGACAGAGCACAGCCTGCCCTAGGCCTGATCATGTGGTAAATAACAGAACACAGATATGTGCAACTGTGATGCTACAAGGAATCCCATTACAGAGTGGCAAGTACGCGTATTAGGGGAGATGTGCTTGCTCTCTCCCCTGGTACTTTAAAGTTCCAGCACATGCTCGGCTACAGACTCGTCTAAATAAGTGGGAGCCTCTCTTTGCAGTGTTTCTTTAGCCACTGAAATGAAAGCAGTTTCCGTTAAGAAAACTGGAAAGGCATCAGAACTATTTGCACTCGCTAATAGTTTATTTGAAATGTTGATATTTTGTTCATTATAGAGATTTACCTCAATTTAGATTTTTAAAAAATGAATTAAAATATCATTTACTTGGGAGCGCTTGGATGGCTCAATCTGTTAAGCATCTGACTCTTGAATTCAGCTCAGGTCTTGATCTCAGGGTTGTGAGATTGAGCCCGTGGGGCTCAGTGTGGAACCTGCTTTAAGATTCTCTTTCTGGGTGCTTGGGTGGGTCAAATGATTGGGTGTCTGCCTTTGGCTCAGGCCATGGTCCCTGGGTCCTGGGATCGAGTCCCACATAGGTTGGTCTCCCTGTGGAGAGCCTGCTTCTCCCTCTCTCTCTGTCTGACCCTCAGCTCTTGTGCTCTCTCTCTCTCTCTCTCTCTTTCTCTCAAATAAATACATGAAAGTTAAAACAGATTCTCTCTCTCCTTCTTCTGGTCCTCAACCCCTAAAAAAAAAAAAAAAAAAAAAAAAAAAAAAAAAAATATATATATATATATATATATATATATATATATATATATATATATATATATATCAGCTCCCTTGATTACGGAGTTTTTTGGTAGCCCTTAAAATTTTGTTCCCAACGTGGCTGCCTTATTTGTCTCACCCTATTCCCGGCCCTGTAGTAAATAACCATTTCCAGTACAGAAACGATTGATTCCCATTTAAAAGAGAAAACAAACTGCCAGAAGAGTGCTTGATTTAGGCTGCAGGTGGTGGAAATCAGTATTTGAAGAAACCTATGTTTAAATGGGAATGAGCAGAGTAATTGGCACTTAATTAACATCAGTGATAAAATGAGGTATCAAGTCTATCTTTGAGTGTGTAGAACTGGATATTTATGAACTCCACTGCTGTTTGTTTGTTTCTAATCCAAACACCCTTGAATAATGCTTTATAATATATTCAATTTCCACTGACGTATTGGTTTGTTGGTCAGACTCTAGTATGGTATTTGTCTAAATCTGTGATATTGCTTGGATACAAATTACTAGCTATCTTCAACTATTATCTTATTTATCTAAAATGATTTTCAGGGGCAGCCCGAGTGGCTCAGGGGTTTAGCGCCACCTTCAGCCCAGGGCCTGGTCCTGGAGACCCAGGATCGAGTCCCATGTCAGGTTCCCTGCATGGAGCCTGCTTCTCCCTCTGCCTGTGTCTCTGCCTCTCTCTCTCTCTCTCTTTCTCTCTCTCTCTCGCTGTGTTTCTCATGAATAAATAAATAAAATCTTAAAAAAATAATTTTCATCTTGCATATTATATTACTTAGAATTCTAACTACTATACCTCAGATGTTATGGGTGATATATGCTCATTAAAATTGAGTGTAATGGAGGATTTTTTCCTGTTGATATTATTGCTTCTGCCAAGCTTCCATAATTCAACTTTTTTTTTTTAAAGTTTTCTCACCTAGAACACCCACCAGCATCTCTGCATCATGAATATTTCTCTTTAGTTAATATTAGATCCCTTATGAATACCTAAAGCTTTTCTTCAAGTGACCTCACTTAGTTTCTCAATAGATAAGTCAAATAAAACTACTTTTAATTTAAAATGCATAATTCTGATATAAAAGCAGTATGTGTTTGATTTAAGGGGAGAGAATTGCAGGTCAAGAAACAGAATGATAGAAAACTCCACACTTACAATTTCTACCCAAAGATAACAATGTTTATTATTTTAGTATATCTCACTTTACAAAAAAAATGTATAGTAATTTACATAATGCTGGCAAACTGATTCTTTTGCTCACATCTCATAAAGTTATGTTATAATAAAAATCACAATTAATAATGCTTCCCTTAACATTGTATCGTAACTTTTGGCATCTTCCATCTATTAATAAGTATTTAAGTTTACTCTACATCTTTTCATGGCTTGATAGCTCCTTTTTTTTTAGAACTCAATGCTATTTCATTGTCTGGACATAACACTATTCATTCACTGACTGTAGGACACTTTGGTTGCTTCCAAGTTTGAGCAACTATAAATAAAGCTGCTATAAACATCTGTGTACAGGTTTTTGTGTGGAAATAAGTTTTCAACTCCTTTGGATAAATACCAAGGAGTGACTGTCAGATTGTATGATGAGTATATTTAGTTTTGTAAGAAACCACCAAACTCTCTTTCAAAGTGGCTGTACCATCTTGCATTCATATTAGCAATAAATGAGAATTTCCACATGCATTTGACGTTGGTTTTTGGCCATTCTAATAGGTGTATAGTGGTATCATTTTTATTTAACATTTTTTGAAATTTTCTTATATTTTGCTCTTCTTTTACTTACCACTTTGAGATTAACCTATATATTATTATATTAAATTTTATTAACCAATAAAATATTTTCTCAATTTACTAAAGCCTCATGTTAGGTTTATTTTAGGGATTTCTATATCTGTTTCTAGTATGAATAAAATTTTTGTTTTAATTATTTTCCTATTGAGCTTTAAAGAACTTGGAGGACATTTTTGGTTATTTATTGATTTATTTACTATTTATATCTGACTACTAAACCCTCTCTAGTTCTAACAGTTTTACATCACTTTTCATTATTGTCCGGTAAACAGTTTTATCATCTGATAAAAATAATGCTGTATCTTCTACATTTCAACATTATCCTGGTTTATTGCACTGTCTACATTTACAGAATGATATTGACTCATGGTGGAAATAATGCTACTATCATATTTCTGTTAAGTATTATAAAGTAGTTTTCCTGAAAGCAGTATATAATTGCTTCCATTATTTTTATAAAATATTCTGTAACATAGTCTAGGAAAAAAACTCAGTTTGTGTCTTTCCCTATTTATCCCATCAACTCCACTCCCTGTGGATGCCTTCCCTCTCTTGGTCTCTATCATAAGTGCTATAGTATAGCTATTCCAGTATTTTGGGAATATGTGTTGTTCCCTCTCCTACTGTCTCATTTATTCCCTTTATAGCGAACTCCACCTTCTCCTCTGCCCTAATCTGCCACCTAATTTCTAGCCTGGTGACTCTAAAACCAGTTTCAAGTTCCTAAATGCTGAGAATGTATACCCTTCTTGAAATCTAAATAAAACATTTTGTCATTCAATAAGTACTGTTGTCTTGATAAGAAACCATTTTTTAATATAACTATACTGAGAGATAGGTTGGAGATGATTTTTCCACATGCACAAAGACATTAGTTTTCAGAATTGTGCCCTACAGTGAGAGTCAAGGAGTCTGATTGGATTCCTTTCTGGCAATAACTAATTATAATGATCTTGGGCTCATACCTTAATTCTAGACTCTTTCAATTTCTTCACCTCTAAAGTGGGTGATTGAATGACATGACAGTTATAAGGCTATTTCTTGTCTGAAATTATGGTCCAGACACACTTATTTTCACCCAAACATTGGGTCCTGAACATCATCTTTTCCACTCCAGTTCACACTTCCATTGCTGCCTGAAATACATTCTCACTCAAACCTACTACTCCAGTGCCCAAAATGGATATTTCCACTCTGACATGGTGCTTAAAATGTATTTGGTAGATGTGAGTTCAGATTTTAGAATTATGTAATTTTCTTAAAGTGGAGAATTTATTAAGATTTTCTGTTTGATTTTCTAAATTAAAGAATAGTCTGTGAAGGAGACATTTATCAATTCCATTCTCAAGTAACATGCATGATAATAAGATCACATCTCCAGGAGATAAGCAATATTCAGGCTATGATTTTTCTGGCACTTGCCTCATGGCCAGTGGGGAAGTATATCCTCTGAGCATCATGGAGGCATTCAAATATCTGTCACATGTCCAAATATTGTTCAACCATGGAGGCAACATATCTTTTATTATCATAAGTAGAAAATAATATGATATCTGAAGTTTACTTGTAACAATTATTTTAGTAAGTTTTTAAAAATAATTTTCCATATTAAAACTATGAATCTATAGTAAATAATGATGGCATCGATGTATATTAACTGTATGAGCAAGACTGTTTCTGACGTAGGCTTCAATTTTGAGGGAATTATTCATTGTTTGAATTTTCTTTTAGGTAAATGGTAATTTTGCTCCCACGAGAAATGAATAATGACACCAAAGGAGGAAAAGCTGTTGTTACAATAACAGAGAATTCTAAGTTATCAACATTAATATAGAAATTGACAGTTGTGTAGTACTATTTTAGAACACATCTGATTTTAAAAATTTTCCTAACTCTGACCTTTAGCTGGTTAACTTTAATTAAATAAAACATCCAAAAATATTTTCTTTTCTTGATTCTATTAACTTTGAGAGAGTAAGAGGACAGTGTAGTGGGATTTTGTTTCTTTTTGTACTGAAAAAGTCTCTTCCCTCATCAAATGTTTCTCTCCCTTTTCCATCTTCAAAAAAAAGAACCGTTGGTTCTAGGAAACAGTGAGCAACTAAGGAACATGGGACTGTCTCTTTCTCTGTCTGGTAGTCCCACCCTAACAATCACCAAAGTATGCCAGAATGAGGAGTCACATCAGTGGTGCCATGTCGATGATTTCCCAATGTCACCATAACTCTGCTTGTTTTGACTGTCCAGGGTAAAAGAACTTAACTGTCCTCAGTCTTTGAAGAACAGGAAATGGTGAGAAGTTTATTTTTCTCCATGACTTTCATAATCCACTTATATTAAAAAGTATGGATTTTAAACCTCCATCCATAGGAGAGATTCTTCTGTAGCAAACAAGAACTGAAACGTGAATATGCTACACATGCAGTACTTCAATATCAAGATGGGTTGCCAAGCAACTAACGATGATACTTCGTTTTTACAAATCTCCAATGACTGAAGTGAACCTCTGCTTTCCTCCATGATGAACCAACAGGAATGTTTAATTTCATTCTTATTATTTCTTGTGGATTATATGTTTTAGGAAGCAACAGGAGCAGCAGATATTCCACATCAGGGAGTAGAATGTATGCTATTTGGAATGGAATAACAGGTCTTACAGTTGGAAATAAAAATTTAATTAGTAAAATAATTATTTCAAGGCTGAAATGAGCAACAAAAAGTGCGCTTATCTCTGCTTTCATGTGCATCTAGGACCCAAAACTGTCTAAACTCTGAATAAGAATTTAAATTAGCCATGAAATGGAACAAAACTTACAGAGGTGAAAATTATGAGTATGATTAGAATTCTAAAGTTACAAGTCTCTGGTTGAGCATGATAGTATTAGCAATTGTGACAGAGGTCCTCTTAGGAAAAAAAAAGTTTGCTGGGATGCACAAATTAATAATGGCTTTGGGTTGAATTTCAACATCACTCAGTCTTTTGTGGTTTGTGCCAATGAGAGGAGACAGTTTTCTAGATAATTGAAGTAGGAGAATGTAGGACACCAACCCGGAGGGAAGCCATTAAAAGTGGGGAGGTAGAGAATAGATATGGCGGGCAGGGGGATGGTCCCAGGGACATTGTCATGAAAAGTGAATCTTCTTCAAGACCATTAAAAAGTACTTTTTGTAAAGTCTACAAAAATCCCAAAATGCTTGGTGTGAATGACATTTGTAGTTCATACTGAAGTTGATTAAGGACTAAGATTTATGTTGTATCGCTGTAGATATTGACCAAAAAAACAGAACATCTTAGAAATCAAGAAGCAAAGGAAGCCAGAACATCACATAAGAGAGACTTAGTTCTAATAGAATAAACAGGACATGGTAGGGAAAGCTCTAGCTCTTGATGTGGGTTGTGGGAGCTATGGATATGCTTCACTCTGATCTCTTTCAAGGGAACCTGCTTCTGAGAGTAAACTGACTGATGGCCTCCAGCTAAGCCTGGGATTTTTTAGCCATTGATGGATCACAGCAAGAGTGTTATTACTGGCCACCCCATCCCAACAGGAGACTCTTCCAACAGGCAGCCTTCACTCCGATACTCCCCAGACACCTGCCAAAAACTTTCTAGGAAATGTGCTGTGGTCTGAAGCTTTCTAACCAATTCTTCCTTCTCTCTCTCTATCCAAGAATATGTGGTTAGAGGCTTCCCTTGACTTTCTGGCCCCCACACATTACCTTTCACAGGAGTTTCTCTAATAAATCTCTTATATATTTATTCCTACCTTAAGGTCCACTTCTCGGAGGACCAACAGTAATAGAGGTTACCCTTGAATCAAAAAGTTGGCAGCTATTTCTTTAAGGTTTTATTTATTTGAGAGGGAGAGAGAGAGGGCACAGGACCAAGTGGAGGGGCAGAGGGAGAAGCAGGCTCCCCACTGAGCAGGGAGCCCAGTGTGGGCTGGATCTCAGGAGGTAGAAATCATGACCTGAGCTGAAGGCAGACACTTAATTGACTGAGCCATCCAGAAGCCCCAAAAGTTGGCGGCTATTTTAAGTAACTTGCAGTGTTTTGGTTTTGTTTATTTGTTTTTTAACAAACTGTATTCCTCACTAGAACTAGGCAAGTAATAAAAAATTACCCCAGACACTAGTCTCTGTCCAAGAGAATATGCCTGCATGGATGGTTAAGATTTTTCTACAGTAGATTGTAAGGAAGGAGATTAGGGTTAAAGAGTAATGTTCCGGGATCCCTGGGTGGCGCAGCGGTTTGGTGCCTGCCTTTGGCCCAGGGCGCGATCCTGGAGACCCGGGATCGAATCCCACGTCGGGCTCCCGGTGCATGGAGCCTGCTTCTCCCTCTGCCTGTGTCTCTGCCTCTCTTTCTCTCTGTGTGACTATCATAAATAAATTAAAAAAAAAAAAAAAAGAGTAATGTTCTTTTCTCTTCCTTTCCATCCATTCACCCAAATCAAAGGGACTTTTTTCCTATCTTTTTCATGTCTGGTATTCATTTCTTAAGTCAATTGAAATACATAACTAGCTTAGATAATATTTAAATAAATAATTTTCTTTTGTAATCATTTTTTCCTACAAAGTATTCTGTAACATGGTAACACACATTTCTCTCAGGGGAGAAATCCCACCAGATTCTAGTTTCCTCTTACAGTTCAAATACATCTTTGTCAAATAGTCTCAACATCAATGTTTTTCCCAAGTTCCTCTATTCAGTTTTATTCATTTTTATCTTGTTATAAATGTATAGAACCGATGAGGGGATTTTTTTTTTTTTATTCTACTCAGTACATTGAGTTTACTCCTTTTGAAATACTCCTTGCAAATATTAAAATTTTATTTTTTATTAAAATATGCTAAAACATGAATACTATTTAATATAAACTATACAGTTTTAATTTTTATCAAAATATAAACCACATAAAATATAAACTATATTTAAATATTAACTATAAAATATCAACTATAGTGTTTATAAAAACATATTTATTAAAATATAAACTGATTTCATTAAAAGTTCAAAACTACATATATTTTTATGAATAATGACATAAAGAAAAATTCACCCTCAAAAATTCCTATTTGAGAAAAAACTGTATGGCTTTGGAAGAAATATTGTGACAATATGCTTTGGGTATGTACAACACCATATGACTGATGTAATACTAATGACCTCTCAACTGCCTTCCAAGAAGAATCTAGAAACACCTTTGGCTGAGTACCTAGAACAAATTATACTAAAGTATTGGGATTAATAACCGAGTAAGAACTGAGTATAAGTATCAAAGACAAGAACATGAACTATTAAAGTGAAGAATCTAGGACAGAGCTAAGAATATATATTAAAAAAAAAAAAAAAAAAAAAGGCTCCACACTGGAAATAAAACAGGAAGACAAAAAATCTTAGATGGCTATGCAAGCATAAGAGACTTTGGAAAAAATAGTGTTTAATTGTTTTTTTTTTTTTTTTTTTTTACATGTAGCAAGTGTGTGATGTAAACAATTTCACCAATTCTCTTTCAATGCCCGCGGTAACAACTTTAGCTAGACTATCACAAAAAAACAAGGTAACTCCAGGCTGCCCATCATGTTAGGCTCTTTTTTTTTTTTTTTTCTGTAAGAAATAGTGATTTATTAATTAATATCATATAATAAAAGGTCATTTAAAGAATTTATTATTCTTGTGCAGCCCCGGTGGCTCAGCGATTTAGTGCCACCTGCAGCCCGGGGTTTGATTCTGGGGACCCTGGATGGAGTCCCATGTCCGGCTCCCTGTGTGGAGCCTGCTTCTCCCTCTGCCTGTGCCTCTGCCCCCTCCCCCCCCGTGTCTCTATGAATAAATAAATAAAATCTTAAAAAAAATAATCATTTAAAAAAATAAAGAATTTATTATTCTTAAATAATAAAAATAAACATCTGAGGGAATCCAAGCTCACACCAAATACCTAACTTTACAGAATCCAATATATCTGAAAATCAGGAACCAAAAGGCTCAACACAGTTCTGGATTTTGCTTTATGTGTCCTCCTTACATCAGCAGATTTGCAATCTTTGTCTCTCCTTTCCTCTTCTTTCTTCCCCTTCCCTTCTGTCGTCTTGTTCTCTCTAACACACACACAAACACACACACACACAACACTCACAAATTTTATTGTATGTGTTGTCAAAAACCCACCTCCATGCTTCTGGATCCAGAATGTAATCATGTAACATGAAGACAGAGTTTGGGAAAAAGAAGAACAATGACTTTATTGCTTTGTCAGGCATACAAAGCTGCAGCAGGCTAAGGCCTCCAAAAACTGCAAGCCCTCAGGGGGATGGGAGTGGGGGGGGGGGCTCTCACAGAAAATACAGCATCTAACTGGTTTTGACAGTAATTGAGCCTGTGCCACCAGACTCCTTTATTAGGTCTCTAGGGTGGTACTGGGTTCCTGAAACAAAAGGCTGAGAAAAGAAGAGGTGGGATTTGCAGAAGAGATGACAACAGTTACTTTAAAACCAAGCTTCGATGATGCATGAGTGCAGCCATTTTGATTTCTGTTCAATTTTATGCTTTTAAGTGGTTTCACATGCATATTATTTTGCATTTTCTTCCTTCTTTTTCTACTATTGATTCAAACTTACTCCACGTTCCTCATTTTTCTTTCTTTCTTTCTTTCTTTCTTTCTTTCTTTCTTTCTTTCCTTTCTTTCTTTCTTTTTCTTTCTTTTCTTTCTTCTTTCTTTCTTCTTTTTTTAGAGGATGGAGATCTAATAGTATTTGCTAAAAGTTACCATCATATTGGACGGATATTTTGAAACCAGATCAACTTGCAATTTGTTGTCTCAAGAGATGAGGGCCAGTGGTAAAAAATGTGGCCGACCAAAACTCTAATCTCTAAAGAGAATTTAAGGGGTGACAGTTTACCTTAGATGAGGAAAACAGGGATACAGGATACCATTGTTGAGGAGAAACTCAATGCCATGCTGAACTGATAGGAAAGAGTCAATCTTGAAAAGTAAAAGTGTCCTTCTGAAGCTCAGTGTAGGCGTGCTTACTGACCAGTATAATAAATATAACATCTCCTTCTGGAAGAGAAGACAGTCAGGCTGAATGACTGTTACCAAAGATTCAGGGTTCCTTCTCTGTAATACATCTACGGTGTGTGCAGGACTCACCTGGCCTTCTTTAGAACACCCTCTGGGACTGAGCGCACCAAGAACTGGCACAATGACGTGCTAGTACTTTGGATATGGCTGTTCGTCTGAGTAATAAAGTTCTTGGTCTTTGACAGGACTCTCCTGTTTTCTGCCATCATTCATGAAACTATAGCAGCCTGACGTGTCAGCTTATAAATCAAGCAGAATCCTGGTCCTCCACAGTTCTTAGCAATTTTGGTGGTGAGCATGGAATGTGGAAAGGAACACAAATTTCTAGAAGTGAAAGGATGAGGAATTCACCGGCTAGTTGACCTGGAGTGAGGAAAGTCCAAGAGAATTGGTAATAAACATGTTAACCCAAATGTCTGGTCAATCAGGTAATAAGGTATCTTCCTACCTGTGAGAAAGTAGTTTCTGAGACAGTTACCTGCCAGTTGTCCTACTTGTTGTTGGTTCCCTTTCGGGTGAATGAAAACTTCCTCACCAAACTTCCTGGTGGCATTGGGTCTATCTATTTTAATAACAGTAGTAAGATTCATCCTAGTGGGTAGGGACAGAAAGCTTCCAATTCAGGAACAAATGAAATGTTAAATAGATGAGCACTGAGAACGGAGGGAAACTCATAGCCACTCTGGGCAGTAACCAGGTTTGTTATTAGAATTTTGGGTGTTTCCATAGAGAAATGAGACAGTGCAGGGGATTGATGCTTGCTGTGTAGGAATGGCAACAGTGATGCCATCTTGGAGCTCAGCGTCTCCTGCCATCCTACCATGCCAACCTTGGATGTACTCGCCAGTTACAGTAAAATATCTCAGACTTTTTTTTTTTTTTTGAAACGAGTCTCTCAGAAGATTTCCCAGAAACACACAGATTTCTATGTACAACCATCTGTGACTAGCCATTGACTGGCATTTGAGCTTCAGTGCGGTGGACTGTGTTTACAAGGCTGACAAAGGTGAGCCACTGGCAATTAAGAAACTAGATTCCAAAAATATAGATAAATTCTTGCTGTTGATTTGATGCCTCTGGGTAATTCCCTCAACTCTTAAATTGAATCCAGGCATATATTTAAGAGGTGTTATCATGCTGATGAGACAGCAGATGCTTCAGATTGTGTGCTAATGGAAGCTCCCCAAAGAACAAGCTGAGAGTCACTCTGAATATCTAGAGGGAAAGAACTCCAAGGTCCTAGAGGGGAAAGTGCTGTGTCTTTGTCTTGTTGAGTCAAGGGGCTCCTAAAGGTAAAAAACACAGGATGTCTGGAATGGCCACGTTACCAACCAACTACTCAATATATGGCTTTGGAAGAAACAAAAGCATTAGAAAGTTACTGGCTAAACTGCAAGCAACCACCATGCTGCTAAGGATTAGAAGTGAGTCAGGGCTGCTCACTGAGCAGACCTGCTCTCTCCTTCTGTCCAGTATACTGTCCTCCCTCTGCACTACCTCAGCTGCTTTCAGGGGGAAAGATAATTGAAGGTGATTCTAAGGTCCCCCGTGTTCCTGAGGGATTGAAGGCTATACACATCCATCCCCTAAACTAGGGTAATTAGATGTGGGGAAGAGCTGAATCTTTTGTGGATTTATTGGAAACAGGTATATGATTCATCATCCTCCCTGATCCTGTTTGAAGTGAGATGACTCACATTTAGTTTACTAGGGTTTGGCAGTTAACACAATGGGGAAGGGAAGCCAACATGACAGTATTGCTTCTACGTATAAAAGTAGAGCAGGAATTGATACATTCTGTGCTTATACTTCCTCATCCCATAAGTTAAATGTAAGACTATGTATTGTGATTTAGTTTATTTGAAAGAGGAATATATATACATATATATGTGTGTGTGCGCGCATATATATACACACAGACAATATCTTCTCCAATAAAACTAAAATTAAAAGGTCTAGTTTAATTGAAAAAAGGAAAAAAAATTGTATATATGCTCTCCAACCCAATAAAATTTCTGTTTTAATATGGAAATTGAATAAATAAAAGATTAACTTAAAGTGTCTTGTTAACTAGATGGCTGACCTTATTTTCTAAATATATTAAAAAACAACAACAACAACAACAACAATTCCTCAGATCATTGTAGGACAAAGTTCTTAATATGCTAGTTCATAATACAGACCATTAAATTGTCAAAATATAGCTGATCACTAAACATTCAATAATTACAAAATAATGAAAAAAAAAGGTCTAGGCTTACAGGGGATAATTTATTTAGGTAGCTGCTCTGCTGGCAAAGCTCATGATTACTCTCTAAATCTGGCATTACTGTGGGAAGCTTTCCCTCACACACCATGGAAGTAAATGTCCTTCCTCAGTGCTCACATATGTCCCTGTTTAAGTATTTATTACTCTGTCTTGTGATAACATTTTTCCTTAAGCAAACAGTGTCTTAATGACAGGGACTTCCTCTTATTACATTATTTTTTTTTGCTGCAGATCTGTGCAAAGCTTAGCACATACCAAGTGACTCTTCTCTCTCTCTTTTTTTTTTTTTCTTTTTCTGGAGGAATAAGTGAAACAAAACAAAACAAATATGTTTAGGAAGAATGTGTTCTAAACCACCTTGAAAAAAATTATTTGTCAAAATAGCTGAACTATTGCTCCCTTACAGTCTATTAAATCAGTATTAGATGGGTTCCTCTATTGAGGCAAATATCTCATATATATGTTAATATAGAGTAACAGCTATATCCCAAAAAGATATTAACAGTAAACTTGACTTTTTGAAAATAAATGTAATAAAAATTCAATAGGTTTATTTGGATTTGGCTTTATGAAAACAAAACAAAAGTCTGTTATGCTGTCAGTAAAAATGATGTTCTGCAAATCTTTGTAGGCCACATGGCTGAGCCTTTTCTTGTTACATTTTGGAGTAGGAAGCTTGCTCCTCATCACTTTCAATTTGACATTTTACAGGAGCTAGAACCATAAGTCAGGTAGGGAAACATGTTACATACTGTTTTTTTTCCCCTCTAGCTGAGGACCAGTAATCTTAAGTCAACAATGTCAAATTTCAATTTTGTTGTTTACTGAATTACCATGCTGTGGATTCAAACACCAACCTCTGCTGCTTTTATTCTTCTAAGTCTTTCCTATGTGATGATTAAAAGAGAAAAGAAAAAAAAAACAACTTAACTTGCTTGACAGCTGGCTTTATTTTGCCTCTGTTTAAACGTAACATTTTAAATTCCTTATTGAATTAAGCAGATACAACAATCGCCTGCCTAATACAATATGTATAACCTAAGAAGGAAAGCTACTCTCTTGATTGACACTTATTCAGTGATTCTTTGTTTTTTTTGTTTTTTTTTTGTTTTTTTTTTTTGTTGTTGTTGTTTTAGGTGCCTATTAGGTAAAATGTATTGTATGGATTGTAAACTGGTTATAAAAAATGGAAGGCATAAATGTCTGTTCTGAAGAGTTTCAACAGACCCCCAAGTTTGGGAAAATATTAGCCATATTATTGTTCATGGTAAAATAATAAGAATTTCTTTCCCCAAACATGTTAATTTTTACTATGGGAAACTTATTTGTATAGGAAAAAATACAGAATGTCTTTTTTCATGCATTTAATTTGCAAGCATTAGCTTAATTATATGTTCAATTAAATCTTTACTAATACCAATAGCAATGATTTAGTAAATCTCTATAAATGTTCACACGTTATATCCAATTAGCTAAAATGCATAATTAAATCTGGATATGATGTAATGCCTTGTTGATTCATTGAAACAAAGATGGAAAGTTCTCTAGAAAGAGATTATATTATGGCCCAAGCCCCCCACCTCAACTTTTGCTTATAATTCATTGTACAACCACCAGATAACAGAAGATTCTTGAAGGAGAGCTCTCAACAAAAATGCCAAGAAAATAAGTAATATAGTATCATTTATATAAAGAAAACTCTCATATTGAAAATAGTAGTTAATTATAGGAGCAGCTAGATTAACAAAATGTGGGAATCACATGACTAAATTGCTTTATAAAGTAATTGGTGTTAAAATAGAAAAATATTCTGAAAGTATTTCATTCATTTAAGTGTTGAGTAAATATGTATTGAACACCTAACAGGTTTCCAGGCACATCCCTGAGGCCTAGGGAGAATGAAGGACAGAAGAGAGGTGGTTTCTCTTCTCCTAGGGCTTACATTTATTTTTTTAAAGATATTATTTATTTATTTATTCATGAGAGACACGAGAGGCAGAGACACAGGCAGAGGGAGAAGCAGGCTCATGCAAGAGGAGTGGGACTCGATCCCAGGACTCCAGAATCATGCCCTGAGCCAGAGGCAGACCCTCAACTGCTGAGCCACTCAGGTGCCCCTAGGGCTTACATTTCAAAGTGTGTGTGTTGGCGGGGGGTGGAAGTGGGAGCATCAATTTATGATTATTAAAATAATTAATAATTGTAAGTACAATGCTCTGATAGAGCATAACAGTGAGGGGGTCTAATTCACAGGGTGTATTTAAACAAAGACCTAGAAGAAGAGAAAGACACAGCCAGAAAAACGGGATCCCGCCAGAGGACACTCTTTTTTTCATGAACAAAAAGCAACAGGGCTTGTACCCAAAGGCAATTTAATATTTATTAAGAGAGCTGCCTGCCTGGAAAGAATCTGATTTCATTTTCTGTTTTGAGACTACCCTACCAAACCTTAGCCTTTAGACGGTTCCTTTACAAAGGCAACAAAAAGCAGCTTCAAAATAAATAATAGAGGATATTGCTTTAAAACAAAAGTCAACTGAGTAAATTTAAAGATCAAATTGGCTTTCTTCAATGATTCATGAGTTGGGCAGCATCCCATGGGCAAGTAGAAAGGAGCTCTGAAGAGTTGAACAAATGAAAGACTTTTATAGGCATAATGGGGCAGGGAAAGGAAAGATCAGATTCCCTCCTCTTTCTTTGGGGCTTGGCAGGGGTCTGTTGGGTGGATTACCTTCTTGGTGCTGACCAGGAATTTCCAGATTTATATTTTAAGATTACATTCCTGGGAGAGGTTGAAACTACAATTAGGTTAGGTCTTGGTTTGCAAGTCTTGGTTTGCTGATATGGGGCTTAGCACAACTGACTCCATTTTAGGCCTGTTCTTTTTTTTTTTTTTTTTTTTTTTCTTCCTTTTATAAAAGGGTTTCTGCCCTTCGATCAGACTCTTGGCTTAACTGAGAGATATGATCCAAATGTAAGACATTAGCAGCTACCTCTCTGGAGATCTCACAGTTTTTGTTGATCCTCTGTATGGTATTCACCGGTTATAATGATTTTTTCTTAACCTCTGTGATATTCATGGGCCACAGCTTTAGGTTCACAATTTTAAATTGGTCATTCTCTTCCCTCCTTTTATGACATTTCAATCTTAGGGAGATCATTTGCTTGGTATTTAGAGGCTGCAAATGTGCATTGAAAGCTTTTAAGAGAATGAGGCATGCCAGGGAGACTGATATGATTATAAGCAGAATAATTCTTAGTGTTTGGAGTATACTTTGGAACTCTGGTCCCAAGGCCTAAACTAGTCAAAATTAAATAAGTCAGGGGGCACCTGGGTGACTCAGTGGTTGAGCATCTGCCTTTGGATCAGGTTGTGATCCTGGGGTCCTGGGATCAGGTCCCACATCAGGCTCCCAGCAGGGAACCTGGTTCTCCTTCTGCCTGTGTCTCTGCCTCTCTTTCTGTGTCTCTCAAAAATAAATAAATAGGGATCCCTGGGTGGCGCAGTGGTTTGGCGCCTGCCTTTGGCCCAGGGCACGATCCTGGAGACCCGGGATTGAATCCCGCATCGGGCTCCCGGTGCATGGAGCCTGCTTCTCCCTCTGCCTGTGTCTCTGCCTCTCTCTCTCTCTCTGTGACTGTCATAAATAAATAAATAAAAAATTTAAAAATAAATAAATAAATAATTTAGGAAAAATAAATAAATAAATAATAATAATAATAATAAATATCAAAGGAGTCACCCTTTTCGTCCAAATGGCTTGCTCAGTGATCTTATGGAACTGAGTTTCAACTTCCTCACAAGGGTTAATCCAGGTGCAGCAGGTTGTGCTGGCTATACCACAGACAGCTTCTTGCTCAGCTACAAGATAATTAAAGGCTGTTTTATTATCAAGAACAATTTTGGCCAGAAAGCCTAAGGATTTTTGTTGAACAGCTGTTGTTTTATTAGCAAATTCCACAATGCTTTCAAAAGTTAAGGAGAGGTTTCTGATCATAGCCTCCTTCACATTTATTCCCAGCCAGGGGAGCAGTGATCTACCAAAGGAAACTAATTTTGAATCATAAATGCCTCCTGGTAATTCCTGTTTTGAGTCTTTGACTAGGGACTGGAAAGGTGACAACCATGGAGGTCAGTAAAATTCAAGGGTCTCTAGCTTCGCTCTAGTTACCCTTGCCTATGTTCTTTTCTTTGTACAGAGCCTGGGTACAAATCTCCCCAGGTTTGGAGTTGTTAACAGAGACAGGGAAATGGAACAGGGGGTCTCTAGCATCATGGACAGATTAGCATTTTTGACGAAAAATCCTGCAATATAAAAGTTTGCCCCCACACACCCCACACCCACACCTTAACAATGGTCTTGACATACAGACGATGGTGGTATCTTTCAGGGAAATGCCTGTGTAAAGAAAGACAAGACATAAAAGAACAAATGTTTTAAGGTTTAAATTATGGAGTCTTGATTCCATGTCTTGGAGGAAGTGGTCTACATGGATGTCAGCTATTTCTCTTCCTTGTCAATTTGAAGTGAAGGTCTCCTGGGTCTGCATGGGACCAGATGTCAGGCAAAACCTTCTTTCACTGTAAATTCCATGTCTGAGGTTCTAGTCCATGAAATTTGGATGCTATGTGGGTAGAGAGGAAAGCTGGTATCCTCCCTTTTAAGGTTTAAGGGTTGTCTTTGTTTTCAGATTTCAGATCAGAAGAGTGGGAGAAAATTGGAAACAGTTTGGGATTGTAGCTGAATATTTGAGGAAACTGGAAGAATTCAAGATCAAGTTCAGTTTACAGGCATATTACAAAACCTCAAAGACAATTAACAGGATTTGAATCTAGTCTCTATAAAGGTATAAACACAATATTTCTTTCTACGGTTAGCCCCATTTCTTTCCCAAAGATAATCACGGTCGGGATGCCTGAGTGACTTAGTGGCTGAGCATCTCCCTTTGGCTCAGGGTGTGATCCTGGACTCCTGGGATCAAGTCCCACATTGGACTCCCTGCAGGGAGCCTGCTTCTCCCTCTGCCTGTGTCTCTGCCTCTCTCTCTCTGGGTCTCTCATGAATAAATAAATAAAATCTTAATACAATACAATACAAATGTTTAATTCAAATCAATATATAGATTGGTTTGGAGAAAAATATATACCCACCTGCATATATTTCTCCCCCAATGATAATGTCTTCAGCCAAAGCAGAGATAAATGGCAAACCTAAGACATACAACCTATATCTTCACATGTCCTGTGGGAGAGCTCTTAAACCCAATTTATTATACCTAGAACTCTCCAAAGGCTCTGGGGACTGTGTGGTGGCACGTGGTTGTATTTGTATAGATACATAACTGTTCCAGAAACTGTACGAAATTCCTAAAGTCCAATATATTCTAGTATAATGTTATCATCCTAATTCCAGTTATTTTCTAATGTGAACTGTCACGGAAATAACCAAAGTTCTTCTCAAGTCCATTATAATGAACCCTAATTAAATACTGAATGATAGATTTTTAAAAGAGTCTTTTTGTTATTTACAGGCAGTGATATTTTACTCAGATGTTTCTGCAAAAATACTCCCGCAAAGGTGTTTCTTCAAGGAAATTTATGGAAGGGATAACTGGTAAATCCAGGGCCCTTTAAGATCATATAAGTAAACTGGATAAGAATCCCTAGAACTAATGGGCAAAACTTGTTTCAAACAGAATGAAAATTAATAATATGGGGCTGAATGAGCTGAAGCGTAGGATAGAATATTTGCAGCTTCTTGTTTGAAATATTGCTGAATGTGTTGTTTTTCCAAATTTAAGAAAACTTCTCTTAAGCTATGTCTGACTCACAACAATTTAGTAAGTATACCCATGTAAACAAAGAGGGAACATTTACTTTTTCTCCCCACCTGATCTCTCCACAATTCAGCAAATCTTGAGTATTCTTTTTTTTTTTTCTTTTGAAAAATAGTTATTTACATAGATTCAATGAGAATCTATTCTCCATATAACAGGACACAATTGGAAACTAGTTATACTTCTAAGGCTTTGACTGGAATATTATATTTGAGAGGCATGCCTAAACTCAGATATAACCAGGCAGTTTTAAAAAACTAAGTTTGACTTTATGAAGTCAATAAAGTCTGTTGGAAAAAATAGACCTGGTACATTGCTTACAAAGTTCCAGCAAAAGAGTCTTTTAAAAAAAAAGTTATCTGGTCAATCACTGTTCTTGGGGCACTTGCATAAATAGGCCAAAATTAATGCAAACCAAATTAGTTTTACTGTGATTATCTTTTTTCAAAAGATTTTATTTATTTATTCATGAGAGACACACAGAGAGAGGCAGAGACATAGGCAGAGGGAGAAGCAGCTCCATGCAGGAAGCCTTATGTGGGACTTTATCCCTGGAGTCCAGGATCACACCCTGAGCCAAAGGGAGATGCTCAGCCGCTAAGTCACTCAGGCATCCCGACCATGATTATCTTTGGGAAAGAAATGGGGCTAACCGTAGAAAGAAATATTGTGTTTATACCTTTATAGAGACCCTGGGATTACACCCCAAGCCAAAGGATAATGCTCATCGCTAAGCCACCCAGGCATTCCAAATTGAACATTTTTAATCCCAAGATTTTATAAAGAAAAAGTGTCTTATTATATATATATATATATATATATATATATATATATATATATATAAAAGAACAAAGAAGAAAACAGTGGTACCAAATGCCCAAACATTTTTTCCCCTCCATTCTAATTTTAGGTCTTATCCTTTAAGTACTTGATAAAATACTAGCAGCATCTTCAGGATCAAGGTTTTGGTGATTATTTAAAGTGGAAAAGATACATAATGTAGTTGGGTATCAGTCTCATACAAACAAGCAGGGTGTTATAGCAGTAACTGTCACCTTAGTTCCATTCACATGTCATCATCCCCCCTCCTCGACTCCAGTTCTATTTTCTGAAGCACCTGCTGAATCTTGCTGTTACATCTCCAAGTAGTTTTACAATAGAAACAGGTATGTGAATTCTCATTGACTTATTTACTCCTAAATTCCTCATTTTAGAAACATGACACTAATTGGGCTCAAAAGTGTTGTCTACCCTAGGGGGATGAAGTTTAAAAACACTGAGAGCAAAACAATTTGTTATTAGCTTCTAAATAATTAGTACTGGGCTTTAAGTATATCTTTCCTATCATAATTGAAATTCATGTTCAGTTTCTAATTTATTCTTTTTATAATTTATCAGAGTAAGATAACACAAACAGAACTTTGAGAAATTCCCAATGTGTCACTTAAGAATCTTTGGTTAAAAACCATTTAAAATCAATGTGGTCAACTTAAAAAAAAAAAAAAAAAGCAGGGGGAAGGGAACAGCTGGTATTTATTGGAATAATAATAGATTTACTTTACTGAAAAGAGAAAGCTGACCAGGCAAGTAACAGAAAGGCCAGGAATTAAGAAATTATTCTATATTTGGCATAAGAAACAATTTCTAAGGAACAATAGGTAATTAATTCTTCAGGATGGCAATATGCAAATGAATTAGCTTAGGGTCTTGAATAATTATGCTGATGCTATAAATTCCAGAAAGATAGTCTGATTAATATTTCTACCAAAATTAAAAGCAATGTGAAAAAAGTATTTTGAAGAAAAACTCAGGTATTAGCCAAAATGAGAATGAAATATCAATGTAACTGTCTGCTGCCATTTTCAATGCCTTAACATTTTATTACATGCATCCTAATTTGATTTTTAAAAAATGCTTTAAAAAAGATTTTAAACTAGTTGTGTTTTCAACACAAATTAAGGATTAAAACTCAATGTTTAACCATACTCCCTTTGTAAATGTTTTAAGCTGAATTTCAGGTGACAAAAAAGAAAGAAATTTGTGCATACTCAATTTATTTCTATTTCAAAAGTGTATAATACAAATTTAATAACAGCAGATGGGATTCAGCAGCCATTATTGACTTCCAGGTTCAAGAACAGCAGAATTTAAGGATCTATGCTCTGTTGTCAAAAGCTGTGAAGGGTCAGATATGCGTTGCCGTACTTGCAGGATAACATGTTAGTCTGCCTGAGGTCCCTGGATGCTGGCAGAAGACATGAGATCCCAGAGTCAGAGATGAAAGACAATATGATAGCCACAGCCATTAGAAGATCACTTCTAATAAAATGAAACAAGTAGGCCTGGAAGACACCTGCATACACAGTGAGCTGGGTTACAGGACAAGATCCCTGAGTTTAGAGAACCCAAATCTTACATACTCAGTAGTAAGCATGCCTGACTTTTAACCTAGTATTTTTATATTTAGACATCAAATAGCCTGCCCTTTACTCCAGAAGGAGACAGTTTCTAATTTACAAGGATGTTTGCTTTGCAAGTAGCCTTGAAAAGGTGATCGAAAACAGAGGCAGTCTTTGCAAGATGTGCAGAAACTTAAGAGGTCCACAGAGAATGTTCAACTCTTTTCTATTCATGTAGCATCCTGTGCATACCCAAGTCGAGTAAACCTTATGCACTGTTTTGCAATTTTCTGTTTCTTTGCCTTTGTCATCTGCAACTACTCCTTATACCTGTCTTCTTTATTTTCAGCTAAAACTGTGACACTGAGTGGCCCTAGTTAATATCTTCTAACAAGTTAATTTAAAAATGAGTGATGGATTGATATTAGGCAGAGGGGAAAAAAAGCAATATATAAATTTGCATTCTCCATGGCATGTCGGGGGGAATACTTTTTAAAAACGGAATCCAGGCGACTAATGAAAAATTTAAACCATAAATTTAGTATATAGTCTCAATAAAGTAATTCTTAGTGGAAAGTCTCCCATGATGAAAGACACCCAACACTTTCAATCTCTTTTGATTACAAATATATTAGCAAGGTCTATGTTCAAAGATGCAAACATCTTCAAAGGCAAAATTTAGCTTCAAAGAAGCATACAATGCATACATAGAGAGTCTTCTTTAAGGGTTTTCAAGTCTTGGATGAGTTTCATAATATGAAATCAGTCTTTTAAAGTTAGTGAATAAAAAGGACAAAACCTTAGAAGAGAATGTGTTCTTTGAAATGCCCCAGAGGGGTACCATAATGCAAAACTAGTAAAGTATAAAATAGGACATTCTCAGAAATTTTCATTAAATGCAAAACATTGAATGATTTGATGAAGGTCAAGAACATCACTTATTTTTTTCTTTATTTATGTATTTTTTAAATTTCTCAGCAGAAATAACAAGGCAATGAACCCCAGACAATTTCCTTGTTAGTAGTAGCCAAGGTACTGTCAAATCCAAGAGTTTTCAGCAAAAGCCCTATAGCATAAAAGCAAGTTATGCCACTTTTTTAGAAGTGAAAATTTCCATTAGCATATTAGTCCAATTTTGAATATTCATTCATTTAATTATTCTACGATAAAACGTTTTCATCCCCTGCATTACTTCATTTCCTTATCAAAGGCACTTGTCTGAATGCCACCTTCTTTATGACCAAAGATAGATCAATGGATTTGGGCTAGTGGGGAGTTATTTTTAAGTGTCAATTGCTGCTGGAATCTATAAAAATTTGGCACAAAACTCATACAATGACCTTCATAAAACTGCATCCTCTAATGTATGGTACAGAAAATGAAGGCAGGCTCATTTCCAAACATGCCTATGCCAACGGGTAAAAGTGGTTAGAGAAGACCTAGCTGACTTGCTCATGACATGCTCATCGTCAGCACAGAGACATGGAGGACACATGTACTTTTCTGATTGGAGAGAGCTAGGGAAGAGGTTTCACTTTTAATTTGTCCTTCGATAAAGAACACAATTCAAAACTCCCCACACCTAATGATCTATGTATATATCTGTATATACATATAGTTCCTTTTGTGTATTCTGGGCCTGATTTTATCACTATTAGGAAGAGCTAAGGGAAATAATATTTGAGCTACATTAAAGGAACAATCATATTGTCCAAAGGGCTCTTAACCAAGTTGAAGTCAATTTGTGGTAAATTTCCGAAGAAGTCAAAAGAATATAACTGCATGAGAAGCCTCTGTCCCCATAGACTTACTTATTCCTATATTTAACCCAGTGGAGAAAAAGATGATGATAAAATCAGCTATCACTGGCTTTATCTTTCCCAAACTTATGGCTGATTACTTTTGAACATCAAACATTATTTTATATATATTTGATTTTTTTTTAAAAAGTAAACATACACAAAGTTTATTATGCAAATGGTTATCTACCTCTTTCCAATTTACAGCTCAAGAGATTTTCAAATATTTCCATTAATTTGGAAGTTTCTTCTACTCTGTCAGAGTTGTTTAATTTTTTCTGAGATTATGTCTTACTAAATTAAAAATATAATCACAAAACTGAACAATTTTTTAACCAGAGAATACTACTCCACCCCGGCTCTCTTCAGTGAAATCTCATATATTAAACAGAAAACTATCTCTAGAGCGATAGATCTAAAGGTACCTTTTAATCATTTCAAGCAGCAATAACCAATAATATATTAAATGTTATTTCCAATTCTTAGACCTGAATTTGTACTATTTTAGTACACACACATACACACAGACAATGGAATGGTATTAAGTCCTGGGAGAGAACAAAATTCTACCATTTGCAACAACATAGATGGAGCTTAGGGCATTGTGCTAAGCAGATTAAGTCAGAGAGAGACAAATATTGCATAATATCACTTGCAGATGAAAACTTGAAAAAACTCTAGCTCATTAAAACAGAGAGTGGAAAAGTGGTTCCCAGGGGCTGCTGGGAGGTGGAAATGGGGAGGTGTTGCTCAATGAGTACAAACTTCCAGTTAGATGATGAAAAACTTCTGGGGTAATCTAATGTGCAGCATTGTGATTATAGATAACAACAGCACTTGAAGTTCCTTTTTTTAAAAATATTTTATTTATTTATTTGAGAGAAAGAGCAAGAGCAAGAGTGACCACAAAAGAGAGGGAAGAAGAGGCCCCCCACCAACCAGGGAGCCTCATGTGGGGCTTGATCCCAGGACCCTTGATCCCTGGAACCATGACCGGAGCTGAAGGAAGACACTTAATCGACTGAGCCACCCAGGTGCTCCTACTTGAAGATTTCAAAGAGTGAAAATCCTAAATATTTTTACTACAAGAAAGTAATGGTAGTGATGTGAGGTGAGGAAAATGTTAGCTGATTCTAAAATGGTAATTATATTGTAACCTGTAAGTGTATCAAATCAACATGTTGTACATCTTAAATTGACACTTTGTTGTATGTCATATCTCAATGAAGCTGGAAAAATGATATGCCTTATCTCATTTGTTTTACATGAATGTTTAAGTTTAGATAATCTAAAAAATAATTAATACCGGGGCATTAGAATTTTTTGAGTACAGGATAGCAAAGAAGTTGTATATTTTTTGTTATTTCCATACTTCTCATAAGTTTTTTTAATCATTCAGGAATATGATATTATTTTTTAAAATCTAAATATTGTTTGTGTGTTTTCCAGGGATAAAGGGAAATTTCAATATTGAAAGGCATTGAAATAAAAAGGTCTACGGGGAAAGTTTTTTTTTGCTTTTACAGAGTGCTGGAATCTGTGCTGGAAGCAGGATTCTATTCAAGGATACTTTACCTGACTATGAATATGTGTCAGGAGCTAAACTTGATGTACTCTCAAAGCTGTGAATAATTTCTGATTACCAGATTGCAGATCTTCCAAATTGATATGGGGTGGTGTTTGTGTGTGTGTGTGTGTGTGTGCGTGTGTGTGTGTGTGCGTGTGTGTGTATTCTTAGCTGTTACAGAATGAAAATTTTAGTGTATAAACTGGGGGTCTCTACCCACGTGATTCACCTTGAGGAATCAAAGTTGGCCAAAAAGTTTTATCATTTTTTGCATTCAAATAGGTTACTGGCTAATATTAAGACAGAGACTCAAAATCTAATGAAGGATTTGTTGGCAGAAATAAACGTTTTTAATGGATATACTGTTTCTATTGAAGAAGTAATAAAAATATTTTATTTTGTTTCATTTTTCTTGGTTCCTGCGGCTTTAAACTAGAATACACACAATATCCCTAACATTTTTTATTGAGAATTAGCTGTTGGAAGATATTTTTGAAAAATCAAAACTTGTGAGGGGCACCTGGAGGGCTCAGTTGATTAAGCATTCATCTCTTGATTTGGGCTCAGATCATGATCTCAGGGTGGTTAGATGGAGCTCTGCATCATGCTCCATGCTGCGTTTGGAGCCTGCTTGATTCCCTCTCCTTTTCTGTGCCTCTCAAGCCATTCTCTCTCTCTCTCTCTCTCAAAAAGAAAAAAAATACAAAAAACTTGTGGTGCCTGGGGATGTCTGGGTAGCTCAGTGGTTAAGCATCTGCCTTTGGCTCAGGTCGTGATCCCAGGGTCCGGGGATCGAGTCCCACATGGGGCTCCTCACAGGGAGCCTGCTTCTCCCTCTGCCTGTGTCTCTGCCTCTCTGTGTCTTTCATGAATAAAAAAAAAAAAAGAAAAAAAAAAAAACTTGTGGTGCCTGGCTGACTCAGTTGGTAGAGCATGCACCATCTCAGTTGTGAGCTTGAGCCCCATGTTGTGGATAGACTTTACTTAAAAACATTAAAATTTGTGCCTCATTTTCACAAGAGTAATAATGAGTTTTTACAAAGTGAGAAACATACTTATATTTTGAGGGGTTATTAATTGGAAATTGGGACCTCAAATACTATATGTTACGTAGAAATCTGAATTTCTCTTGAAATGCAATCTAAACATAAATAACCAAAAACAATAGATGTTTTAATAAAAAGATACTACAGCCAGCTAATTTGTGAAACTACTATATTTAGTTATTGTTGATTTCATTTAGAGAACCTGTGTTTTCCTAGAATAGAATAATAGAAAATACACAGACATACATACACATGCACATACACACACTTGTATGTGAACTAGCACCTAAAATTATCTTATTGTCTTTCTCTCACATGCACACTTTTAAAATAGTATATGAGTACATACATGCATACATAAAAGAGATAATTTATGAAACAATTGACTTTAATTCATATGGTCCTACAAAAAATATAATATGTAAACACACTCACCAGAGGAACAGATGTATGAACAAAATTAGCAATGGAAAGGTAGATCTATAATTGGGAATCACTTGGAAAAATGGAGGAGCAGAGTGACAGAAACTCGGTTTCATAAGACTTTTTTTTTTTTATTTATTTATTCATGAGAGACACACAGAGAGAGGGATAGACATAGGCAGAGGGAGAAACAGGCTCCCTGCAGGGAGCTTGATGTGGGACTTGATCCCAGGACCCCAGGATCACACCCTGAGCTGAAGGCAAATGCTCAACAACTGAGCCACCCAGGTGCCTCTCAAAAAAAGATTTTATTATAAGGCAAGAAATTGGCCAAAATTAAATAGGATTCAGCAATAAAATTTATGGAACACAGAACAGGCTGATATTTTGACAACCTAGCTACTGCTCTCTGAACGCTGTCCAGCACTGCCACCTCAGAAGTGTGTATGTGTCTTGGGAAGAATAAGTGAAAGCAAATCTAAAAGAATTGTCTCCTAAATTGAGTGACACCGTGTACCCTTTCAATAGGGAGACACAAAAGAAAGACAATTATTAAAAAAAAAGAAAGACAATTATTCTCCTGCTCAATTTGCCATAGCTCTGGTCAGTCTCAGCATTGAAAGTCTTGGTAGGCATAATGACTACCAAGGATCTGAACCTGTATTCTATATTTTTGCTAAGAAATGCAGAATCAAAAAGTAGTCTGGGATCGGGAATTAACGGCAGACTGGTGGCAGAAGGGAACCACGCACTCTGATGCAAAACTCTACTGGTTTCCTGGAAGTCCTAGTAGGGATAAGTTTGAAAATTGCAGTTATCCAATGCAATCTGCTCATTAATTTTAATTGGACTTCATTAGTTCCTAGAGACTAGTAAAGCCTGAGTATTTATGAAGACCTATCTGTAATAGTGTAGAAAACCACAACTTCAGTCCAAAGCTTAATGGTTTCCCCTTCGAAATTAATATCTTAAAGTCGACTTTGTGAAATAAAAAGGCATTACAGCAGCATAAATGTAGAATTCATTAAAGTTTTATGTGTGTCACTTTGGTAAGTTTTAGTAGTTTCATAGCCTATTGTTTTTTTAAAAAGTTATGGGGTCCTTGGGTGGTTCAATCTGTTAAGCTTCCAACTCTTGATCTTATTTAGTTCAGGTCTTGATCTCGGAGTTGTGAGTTCAAGCCCATCGTTGGGCTCCACCCTGGGCATGGAGCCTACTTAAAAAAACAACAAAACAAAATAAAACCGTCCCCCCCCCCAAAAAAAAAACCAACAAAGTTAGGAAGCTTTGTAGAAATCTATGCAAATGATAGATGGATCTACTACAAAGAGTTCCATTACTGAAGATTCACTGTTAATGGGTATGCAATCTAATAATTCTTCTTATTTTGACAAAAATACTACTTAAATCCTAGAACTTTGAAATGAATAAATTATGGAACTTTATAATGTAGCAAAAAATATGGTCATAGGACTTAGATAGGCATCTAAAAGGTCTCTAAGAAATAGGCTACTTTTAAAGTATATTATTTTTCCTTCTTTTCTAAGACTTCAAAAGTTAAGAATTATAGAAACTCTCTGAAAAAGTGTGCATATCTAAGGAGACTAGCAAAGCCTGTGTGAAGAAAATGTGAACAAAACAAAAGCACAACTTTCATACAAATGTACACACATACACACACCTCACCCCAGACACTCATTCCTTTTTTATCTGTGCATTTTGATCAGGAAATAGGACTACAAAAGAACACTTTGAATAACAAATTTAAATATGGAAAATATTTTAAGTTTTGATAAAATTAATTTCCTTAAAAATATTAAATATGTGGGATGCCTGGGGGGCTCAGTGGTTGAGCATCTGCCTTTGGCTCAGGTCGTGATCCTAGGGTCCTGGATAAAGTTCTACATCGGGCTCCCTGCAGGGAGCCTGCTTCTCTCTCTCTGCCTCTCATGAATAAATAAAATCCTTAAAACATATTAAATATGTAACCAGGAATGTACCAACACTTTGCTCTTTTCTTTTGTGATGCAAGATTGACTTAATGAAAGAGCAGTATACTAACGATGTGCTTGTGATGATTAAAATAAAAGTAACTATATTAATATTCTTCTCCTCAGGTAATCAAAAAGGTGTAGGTGGGACTATTTAGGATTATTTTTAAGAGACTGTCATTCTTTATTTATAGAATAGAAGATGAATTCTTCACTTGAACAGGAAAGCAAGAATTATCGAAAAAGGTGTATAAGAGGTCACAGAGATGGATGTGTCTGGGCAAAGAGAAGGGCAGTTACCTGTCCAGAAAGTGGAAGGAAATGAACACAAGTACTGGAGGTTTTCAATGCCTTTCCAATAAGAAAAAAGTCCAGAAAGCTTTTAAAAACTACTATGAAATTATCTAGAGGTCCTAAAGTGTTCCTTTCTACAAAAGTGACTAATATGCAAAGAATAGTATCCAGGGCACAGGAAGTGTTTAATTTGCATTTGTTAATGAATAAATGAATTTTAAATATATACTAAATATATATATAAATATATAGCATATATGTGTCATATATACAACATATTACATTCTATATAACACATGTAGTGGTTAAAAACTATATAATAGTGTGTATGTGTATATATACACACACATATATAGCATATATATATATATATATATATATATATATATATAGTATTTAAAAAGCATACCAAGTGGTTTTATTTAAATCAAATCTATTTAAATTAGATTTATGGCAAAATCCATATAAAAAAGTGCCCCATCTAAAAAAGTACCTTATCACCACTCATTCTAACTTAGTAATGCATAAGAGGAGGGGCTACAGTTTCCATTATATCCTATAAATTTTAAAGAAGTCTTTTTTCTAATTATTACTTACGATAATATTTTCATATTTTATCACAATTGTAGATATGGAACGTAACATTATAAAATGTCAAAACTAGAGGAGTTCAAGAAGATCAATTTGTTCAAATCTGTAATTTACAATTAAGAAACAGTTATCAACCTAAAAGGAAATCACATAACTAAGGTAAGCATCTTATTAATAAGAATGGGGGACAAGGAGCAAGAAGAAAAAGAGAGAAATTATGATTTTCATTTCATTGCATACTGTACATCACAGAGCGAAGTTTGTTAAGTTCTCCTAATTTTTCGACTACTCCAGGACACTGAATGAAGATTTTCAAAATATTCAGACATATCCCATTCATAATCTTAAAAAAAATGATAAAGAAAGACACTTTCTTTAAAAAAGAGCTTCTCATTTCATTAGGGAAAGCAAAGATTCAAAAAAAAAAAAAAAAGGAAAGCAAAGATTCATATCTTCACTTCTGTTTATACTTTGCAACAGTGTTCTCACCCATGGAAAGATGAGCATCACTGAAATATTTCCAGTTGCAGACTCTTTCTATGTATTTTGTTAGGATGGATTTTTCTTCACTCCTTCATGCAATTCCCCCACTAGATATGAAGTAACCTGAGCAATTTCTCTGTTCTTTTTCATGTATGCTGCCCAAAGGATGTCTGTTTTGTTGCTGTTGCTGTTTTGTTGTGTTTTAAACTTATTAACCTGCCATTCTTGCTTATATTCACTTTACATTTACTTATAATTATTTTTAAATTTTGTATTGTTAGAATTCAGATTCAATTGCTAGTGAATTGGCCCAATTTTGGTGACTTCAGAAATCACGTTTATTCTATCATGTAAAGGGAGCCCAGAGGTAACTGATCAAAGGCTGGTATTATAGGGAACACTGTGAAGTCATTATCCAAAGACTTTTCTATTTTTCTCCTCTAATATCGTTAGTATTTTGCTTATAAGCCAAAGGTTATTCTCTGATAATAAAATGTCTGCTGGAACTCAGAGCATCAAGTCAAACCAAGGACTGTAATTACAAATTTTCCTAAGCCACAAGAAAAAATACAGAATTTTGCTGCAGAATTCAGGATTTTATTGGAGATGTATTATTTTGCATTATAGATATAAAGCAACTAGTCTAGTTAGTGAGACTCAAAGAAAAGAATGTTAAAAGCAGAATTGTAGAAGTAAGATTTAAATAATCTAATTGTATAAAATTATTTGTTGCCTACAAAGGGCAGCAAATCACTACATAATGTAGTGTTAAGAAGAAGGAAGCATTTTTTTGTTTGTTCGTTTTGCAAAGACCAAACAATGACTCAAAAATAAACTCAATAAAGATTAAAAACTAGACTTCGGGTAGACTCAAAGCTCAGGTAGATTCAGCAGCTTAATTAAAAGGAAACAGGTGCACTCTTTTCACGAATGAACTCAAGTGTGAAAAAAAATTTAGTCAGAAAAATATAAATTGAAATGCAATTTACAATTTGGAAAATAACCAAAACTTTAGAGATCCTTATTAAAAAGTAAACAGCTTTTAACTCTAGGGAACACAATCAGCTTATACATGAAATATAATACCAAATTTCCTCTTCTAAACATTAAGAGCCAAGAGATGAGGATATATGTGAATTTATTGCAATAAAAGGGCTATTAGACGATCCAGTTTAAGATATTGATAAGAAACACTTGGATGACCATCAAAAACTATTCAGTTACATCCCTTTGAGGAAAATATTAGTACTCAAAAAACTTCTTGTCATTTTTCTTAACTTCCAAATGGCATTGTCTACAAATATAGACATATGACAATATATTCATGAGTTTAGAGTTCACGCTGTCCACAATTAATATGCATTTTATAGATTAGTGTATGGTTTAAAGACTATGCTGATTGTTTAGAAGAACTAAGAATGAAGACAAATTATAATAAGTATAAAAGGAGAAAAGAGAGTTAAGTTTGTTTTAAAGTAAAATATCTATCTGTACCAGAAAATACAGGAAAAGAGCAAGTGACAAATTTTTGCGTATAGAAAGTGTGGGGAGAAATAAACCTGTAGACGCTAACTTTATTTTCTCTAGTTTACTAGAACCACTCAAGTAATAGAATTTCCTAACAATCCAAAATATTTTCAATTTCTAACATGGATCTTCAATTTGAGGACTATTATCAAAAGAGTATTCCTTTCTTCTTTTTGATATAACCTGTAAAAATTTAATAAGCAGGATTTACTCTGCAAATAGAACTGCCAGATAAAATATATTAGAACTTCCTTTAATTTATCTGCACATAATCAGATTATAGCTGATCTAGGAATTAGAATGCTTACATTATGTATGAGACCAAAAAAAATGAGCAAAAAATTACCCAGGATCCCAGAATCCCGGGGGGGAAAAAGCTAATGGGCATAGATAGAATAAATGGAACAGAACACCATAAGAATCCAGATTGATTCTTCTTAGATTAATGTAAATCTTTATTTTTGTATGAATATAAGGAAGTTTATATTATTCTCTTAGGGCATTAACTCAAGGCCCACATCAAAGACCCAATGTCTATGAAAACTGATCCTTGATCCAATAGCCAAAATTTCCACTTCTTGCTTCAGAGCAATTAGAATCCTCCACTAAATTAGTCAAAGCATTTTCATGTCTACTACTAGGATCATCTTTAATTCCAAATCTTGTATATTTAATGAATTTTGTGGCTATTGAAAAATGCACAACTTTTTTTCTAATTAATTAATTATAAATGATGATTATATTTTTCTCATATTACCATTCACTTTTTGTAATACTTTTAATCAAGCAACTCTATAAATCTTATACAAAGAAGAATATCATGATCGTGATTTTGTAGAGAAAGATGTTTGTCAGCACACCAACATAGGTGTTTCTTCATGGTAATTATCTTAAAAATAAAATGAGTTGATACCAACCTCGCTACACATAGTTAGACTCTTGTAGAATTCAATTCCTAACCAGGAACAAAATGGGTTTGAATGGTCAAAAGTTGGCCCTTTCTACAGTATGTCAATTTGCTATAAATAAAAGAATAAGTATAAACACTGAAAGTAAACATATTTGCAGTAATAATTATGTGATGATGTCTTTTGTCAGTAATGTAAAGGTCAATAACAAAAAAGAGAATGTGGAGTTGAGACACAATATTTGAGCATATTATCATGCTAAATAGGCTACTCTGGCCAAGTAAAACTACTATGCTCACAATGGCTAACCCCCACCCCCACCCCACTGCCTAAAAAAAGATTTTATGTTTCCTAGCTGGGACATTCAAATGTATCTACCTGGTGAGAGAGGTACATAGTTTACTGTGACAGTTGTTTATAAACTATGAAAAGATTTATCACTCTCTCAAAAACTTTATTGTCCTATCACTCCCGATACTGCCAAAAAGTGGAAAAAAATAAATGTTTAAACTAAAATTAGCTAACTGATCAGATACTATTGAATTTCCATGGCCTAAATTGCTACCCTTAACTCATGTGACCCTGTGGCCTTGCCTTTTGGGTGTTCATAGATTGATCATCTATTCATAAGTCAGTCAAAAGCAGGCCCCTGCAATAGAAATATTGCCAGTCATATTGGATTCCAATAACTTAAATTTTGATCTTATTAATCATTGTAGAGGGATAATCAAATATAATTGGTCCTAGTATTAACAGGTAGAGGTTGCTTTTCCTCAAAAATCACCGAACCAGCCCCTCACATTACCTAAGACCAGATGAACCAATATCCTGGAGAAACCACCAAAGAGAGATTACCTTCAAACCTGCTGGAAAAGACCTTATCAATGACTCCTGTCTCCAATACAGAAGTTAAATAATGAGAAGTTGTTCCTTGGATACCTATTTCTCAACCACACATCCAACAAGAATTGGAAGTTGCACCTACTCCACATCTTAAACTTGTTTGGAGAAGTTTAGAAGCAATCGGTGTGCATAGAAATGAACTACTAACACAAGATATTTGGAAAATGCATAGGAGTACCATATAGAGGTTCCCCTAAAACCACTGGAAAAGTATTCTCCTCTATGCTGCACTCTCGTTTGCTGTACAGTAAAATATATATATATATATATATATATACACATACCTTTAGTCATACATTTCCTCTTTACTGTGTTTTAAGATTATATACCTCTGACTTTGCCTTTTTTTCACATTATTACTAAAAATTCCTTCCTTAGGTGTAAGCCTTACTAGAGAAAATCACTATAGTAATTTCACTTTACTGAGCTATTTGAAGTGCCAGTATTAAAAATAATATAAAGTTTCACTAACTTTGCCAATAATATTTCTGCGTTAACAACCATTCTTGTTCTGCATAAAGGGAATACACTGATTCTTGGGCTGTAGCAATGACCGTTATGATGACATCAAGAAACCATATATTACAGCTCCTAAAGTTAATTGCATCTCTTTTGTAGCTTCTGGATTATCTATGTGGACAATTACATTCTTCAATGCCAACTCAGGATTCAGAAAAGTTGTTTTGTGGACCTAGTAGCTTGACCCCTCCAGCACTCCAACAAGGAACTCAAAGGGATGAAAACTTTTTTAAGTGAAATAAACAATACGTAGTAGAAACGATTTCTAAGAATATCAATTTTATACATAGTAATGACCATGGTATATCAAACATTTAAAAGGAAAAGGAGATATGTGAACGAGTACAAAACTGAGAACCAATTGTTTCTTTGTTTCTTAACTTAAAAGTATTATTTGTGAAGTTAATAAAACTTAACTATGCTATTTTTTAATATTGGTGCCTAGCAATAGCTCAGGAGAGTGAAATTACTAGAATCATCTCTGAGGATGGGAAGAATGAATTTGTTTTTCTTTTTTTTTTTTTTAAGATTTTATTTATTTGACAAGAGTGAGAGAGCACAACAGGGGAACTGGCAGGCAGAGGTAGAGGGAGCAGCAAATTCCCCACTGAGTGGAGAGCATGATGCTTGATGCCAGGAACCCAGAATCATGACCTGAGCTGACGACAGATGCTTAATCGACTGAGCCACCCAGGTGCCCAAGAGCTTGTTTTTCTAAATTTTTAAAAATATATTAACACTCATAGATCGAGTGCTCCATAGACCAGATCTGATTCTAGGGACTTAGGATATAGAAATCTTCCATCCATATCAACGACTATATTTTTAGTAAATGGAAATCCCTTAACTTCTAATTACCTACCAGATCTTTTAACTCATCAGAGCACCTGGCTGTGTCCTGAAGCCTGTGGATCGATATGAGATTCTTCAAAGTCCATTATTTGCCCTAAAATGGATTTTTCTTATTCTTTTTATAACCCTTATCTAGGTGGACTCCTAAGTTACCAAATAAAACTTTGCCTCTGGCCTTGTGTTAGACTTTTTAAAGTTGTTTTTGTGGGAACAAAATGAAGTCCTCACAAGGAAGAATGTACAAGTTTTACAGAGAACCAAAATGTCACTGGGAAAAGAAAATTGTTTAATTACTTCCTATCAAATTTGATAGTTTAAATACTTAAATGGCAGATGCTATTTTAATGTATGCTAAAGTTTTCTCCTGGTATAGTTTGCTGATCATGATTTTTAAGCGTGGGAAATAAAAGGCAATTATAATGAAAGAAAGTTTAGTTATCCTTGTGGAAGGATTTCACTGCTACTAGTTTCACATGAAATTTCCTCTAGATAGTGTTAAATTTTTAAAGTAGAAAATGATTGCTAATAAACTATAATATCCTTCTACATGTTTTATAACAAGAAAGAGCTTTGAAGGAGCAGAAGGGTCACCATTTCAATGGTATCAATTATACATTCATGACCATCAATGCATGTTAAAAATTGAATTGTGACATTCACTGTAGGGCTTCATGGAAATATGAGCAGCTCAGATATAAAGGCTCAGAAACCACTGACTGCATCATGATTACCTATAAAATAAAGGTTAAAGAAATGTAAAAGAGATTGTTTCTCTTTTTCTTCTATGGAAAATGCCTTTAAATATCTTTGATATGGTTTGTGATTTATTTTGTCCTTTAATAAAACTCAGTAATATATTTTAAAATTTGAAGTATGCCACATGGCCAAAAATCTTTGATTCTTCCCAGGCCCAGCAACATGGCAAGAACTATTTTTTTTCTTTCAAAAGGTACTCAACTCTATTGTGGATGGCACGTTCTAAATCAAAACTCTCATGATCCATGCTGTGATTTATTCCATTGGGTCTTACTATGTGTGGCATCTTTCCCCATGATTGATAGTGTCAGTAACATGGGGTATATACCATCTGGTCCAAGCTACTGTGTAGCCCTGCCGTGGAGTATATCCGGGTCTTGTTCCGCTGAAAGCCGGCAGCCTTTCACATCACCCATCATGTAGGTCAGGCACACATCTAAATAAATGTGAAACATGAAGTCTCCAGAACTCAAAGAAGCCTATCATATAGTATGCTTCCCTTTTTTTATTGTGGAAAGTTCAAGACACAGTGTCCTGTCTTTGCTCATCTTGGCTCAAATGATCAGGTCAATAAGTTTCACCATCAAATATATTTTTTTATTTATTTTTATTTTTTATTTTTTAAAATTTATTTATTTATTCAGAGAGAGCGAGAGAGAGGCAGAGACACAGGCAGAGGGAGAAGCAGGCTCCATGCAGGGAGCCCGACGTGGGACTCGACCCCGGGTCCCCAGGATCACACCCCGGGCTGCAGGCAGCGCTAAACCGCTGCGCCACCGGGGCTGCCCAACATATATTTTTAAATTAACAGAACTCTTGGAACCATAATGCATTTATAGATTTCTTGACATGTTCCTTTCTGAAATTAAAAATAGTAAAATAATAAAAAATATATTTAAACCAAATATATACATTTAAAAGCTCTAATAGTTTTTCAAATTCTAAATATTCTGTCTTTAGTCAGACTGTTAAGTTTAACCACTTTAACTTTCTTGAGGTCAATAGGTAACTGATAAACTTAATGTGTATTCATTCTTTCATCCACATGATTAAAGAAAATCAGAGAGAATTTAGAGATGATTAAAAAGCTTTATGCAAGAAACTTAGTATAAACTGCAAAACCTAAGGGATATTAAAACTTTGTATTGTGAAATTAGGCAATTAAAAACGAGATACATAATCTATCATTTATAAGGTTCTGCATTAAACTGATGATGATAAATGGTGCAAAATAAACAGAGAGGTATTGCTTCACCTTGTATCCTCTGGTGAGCATGATTGCTTGATGGAGATTCTGAAAGTGATTGCCAAGACACAAAATATTTGGATAATGTGGAATACATTTAATATATTAAATTCATTGATGGTTAATGCAAATACTAATAGTTTTTATTAAGAAAAACACGAAAAAGCAAGACTTTAGTAAGTCCAGTCTACTGGGCTTATGCCATAATTAAGCAGAAATGGTATGAGAGTCATTTCAATTGACAGAATGATTTGTTCTGTATTGCAGTTAAGAAAAATGATTAAAGCTCTTTGATTCAGTTGGCAAAGAGATTTTGAAAGCTTTTCAAATTTATTCTACTGCTTTGTAAAACTCCATAGCTACTTCCTGTAATTGCCCACTAGATTTGCATACCAATATGAGAAAACAGTGAAAACTTTCAAGTTAAATCAACCCAACATCTTTAGTTCTAACCGTGATATATTTCCTACTGAACTTCAACATTGCTATTGATCACTCAATATCAATAACCATGTTGTTGCTGCCCATTTCTTAAGATAAAATTAGTCTTGTGTTTCAACAGACTAGTTTCTTCCTCTTTCTCTTCTTCATCCTTTTCTCCTTCCTTCTTATAAATTACCTTGGATATATATTATTATTGACAATAACAATTCTTGTTTTATGACAAACTGTCATTATTAGTCCTCACATGGCCCTTCCTTCCTTCCTTCCTTCCTTCCTTCCTTCCTTCCTTCCTTCCTTCCTTCCTTCCTTCCTTCCTTCTTTCCTTTTCTGTCTTTCTCCTCCTCCTTTCACTCCCTTCTTCTCTTTTTTGTTCTTAAAATTAATATGTTGAATATCTGAAGCCATGGCCTTGCCCAGTACTAGAACATTAACATTAAGTTATGTCTGGTTTCCTCTTCTCTCTCATTATTTTACTCCTTTACTATTTGAGGATTAACTAAAGAGAAGAGGTGGCAAACATAAAATACTAAATTTGAAAAAGTATCAGAAGAGAGAATATTAAGGGGGTGAAAGATGAGGGTGAGCTGGACAAATGAAGAGGAGGTCCAGTCAAAACAAAGAACGGAATGGACAGAGGAGACATGAGAAGGCAGAGAAGGGTGCATCTCTTTTCTTCACACCCATTTCTCTCTGGGCAAGTACTGGTCAGAGAGTGAGCCTGAGAAGTGAGAGCCAACAAGTGATTTAATTTTCTGGTCTGGGATGGCTCCTTTTAAAGATCTCTTCCAGCTGAGATAATATTACTCATTACTTTTAAATTTCTACACCTTGTGGGAGGGATTATTTGGTCTTATGTAACTAGCTAATATGAAAATATTAGTGAAAGAGAGGAGTTTAAAGCTTCCCTGAATGTCAGTCAGTCTGGCATTTGCTTGGCTCACCTAGAAATGATGATGATGATGTCTTTAAGGCTTTTCCTAACTTGAATTTTCTTTAGAATAGAATTTACTCTCAAAGTAATGGCCTGTAGTACTCAGCCAAGTTTAGAGAGATTTAAATTTAAAACCAATGTTTTTCTTTATTCATGAATATTGAATGAAACCAGGAGAAAAAATGTGTACCTCATTTTCTGCATTTCTCATTGATGATTATTGGTGTATGTTGGAAACAATTCATTGGCCTCTGTCTCTGAATGACATTGGTATGGCATTCATTATTTAAACTTGAAGCAAATCCCATACCTTTGCTTGTAAACACTCTGACCTTGGTTTTCATCATCTATTAACACACGACATAATTTACTTACATGGTCTATTGCTAATTTCCCAATCTTCTAGAGTAAAGGAAGAAATTTTGTCTGATTACTAATATATCCCAGGTATTTACAACTTCTCCCACGTAGTAGGTGTTCTCTTCAAATTTGTAGAATGAGTAAATGAATTCCATATAGAAACTATGTATATTTACACTTTATATAATCTAATATTTTAAAACATAATTTCTTTGGAACTTTTCCCATAAAATAAATAATGTCCTCAATTATGTTTTAAATAGTAGTTTTCCAACATTTCATTAATCGATTACTCATTAACACCCATTTGAGTAAAAATCAGGCAGCAACTTGTATAATTAAATACAGATGCCTGTAATTGTTTAATTATTCATAAGTTCCAGTGCTTTTGACCACTACATTCCTTGTACTACTTTTATTATCTTAAAACTATATATAGATGTTAACTTTTATAACTGAATTTGCTCTGCAATCCAATATCTAATCATGCATTACTTTCTACTGCACAACAGAATCCTTTGAGACAGATAGGAGGAATGGAGAGATAGAGGGGAGAAAGAAGAGAAAAGAGGAGTAGCAGGCCTCTTTTGTAAGCAACACATAAAGCCATATAAATGAGATTAACAGTAGTATCCTTGCACTAATGATGGATACAGGTTTATAATCCTCATCCAAATACCTTGCAGTCAGATTGACTTCAGAAGTGCAAATGTTTCACCCTTAGTAATATAATCCAAAGCACATATTTTTATTGTGTTATAAGCCCAAGAAGGTTTAAGGTAGTTCCCTGCAATCAAGTGCATCAATGTATCTGCAGCAAAGTATATGATTACTCATTTTAAGTGGGATCAACATTCTATAATATGTAAAAGTACAAATGTAAGCACATCGTGTATGCATGATTTACAAGTACAGAATCTATTACACTTTGTATACACACACACACAAACACACCACACATATATATAAATGATTGTTAATAATTTTTTATTATCTCTATGGATGCATATTGTTTTGTCAAAACATGTGCTATGAATAAACAGTTCAGTGAGGGCAAGAATACTAAATTAAAAGAGTGCCTGGGTGGCTCAGTGGATTGAGCCTCTGCCTTGGGCTCAGGTCGTCATCCCAGAGTTTTGGGATCCAGCCCCCTCCCCACCCTCACCCAGGGCCATGGGCCATAAGTGGGCTCTCTGCTCAGCAAAGCTGCCTTCTCCCTCTGCTCACTCGCCCTGCTTGTGCTGTCTCTCTCTGTCAAATAAATAAAATCTTTTAAAAAAATGTTAAATTAAAAATTACAATGACCTGAATTGTTGAAAGCTACGAACCAGTTAAAGACCCTCAAGGATTTATTTTGTTTGTTTTTTTATTTATTTATTTGTACCCTCAAAGATTTTAGAATGTATTTGGAAAAATACAATATGTAACTTAAGGTAACTAAACAAGGAAGCCAGGAGACTGGCCTGGCTCTGATTGGGCCACCTAAGCAAACCGAAACCTAAGCCACCAGAGTCAAAGCTCTCCAAAAAAGAAAATAAACATTAAGAATAACCAATCCCAAACACCCAGCTAGTCTTTCCCAAATAAGGCAAAGGCCTAAGCTATGCCAGTTAGGTAGTGTTCTTACTTTGCTTCAGTTCATTTCTGTGAAAAACCTCCCCTTCTGGCTCTGGTCCCTAGAGCGCCCCTCTTCATTTTCCATTTGGTGCTGCCTATTTCAGTGTTTGCTAAAAAAACTACTCAAAAATTTTGATATGCCTCAGTTTACCTTCTAACATACATATATAAAGATCAGTTTAAAAATAAAATGTATTATGGGATTAAATGCAAATAGTAATGATACAGATTATAAATGGTACTATTTTCTTAGAGGTTAATGTAGTAAATGGTTACAGTAGGATAATAAGGAAAATGTACAAAATGAACTGAATATATTGAGCAACAAAAGGAGAGGTGTTAAGACCAGGGCAAAGGGACCATTTGTTGATAGACTAGGTACACATGCTACATATGGGAGAACACAGACTTGTGCCCCAGGCATGTTTATGTTACTATTGATACAGTTGGGTCAAAAAGACTCTGCCAAAAGGAGATTATTCGGAGATTTAATGCATAATTGTGTATGAAAAAGACATTTTGATCCTTATTTCACACTAACTTCTCCCATTACAGCAGACTTTTGCTTCCCACAAAATTCATTTAATCTTTTTGCTTTTATGAAGATGTTAATTTTATAATTACAAAAGACCCAGTTATGAAGTTTTTCATTCCTCTTTCACCCAAATTCCATTACTAATCTACCAAATGTATTATTAATTAAAAGAGCATTAGCATAACAGATTGCAACAAAACAGCAAATCAGAAAATATGGATTACTTGAAACATTCATATGCTCAGAGAATGAGGATTTCTTTTCTAGATAATGAGAAGCAGGTAAGTCATGATTACATCTGATTACCTGACAGATCTTACAAAATCCCGTAACACTTCTCAGCCTACCATCTGCATCCCATAGGTAATCCTCTACTAGCTCATACCCAGTGTGTAATATTCAATATGTAAGTCATAGAGGTCTATAGAAATGTCATAAGGTTTTCATATGAATATTTCATATTGAAACATTTATCTTCAATACTAACAATACAGTTTCATATATTATTTTGGTTATTGTCTATTTTGAGCACAGGTGTTAAATAAAAATAAACACAGCTTCTGTTCTTCCATAGATTCAAAAAATTTATCAAAAAATTTATTTTTATGATACTTTAAAGAAATGCTCATAATCTTATCCAAACTTTATTTAGTTTCTTTATTTTGTTCTACTTTTTAATATCTTATTGGATATCTTGAATTTACATATTCATAAGAATGTATAAATTGTATTTACACAAGAATTGCCACATTGTATCAGAAAAACATTTAAATTTCGCCAATTTGGAAGTGGGAACAGTGACCTGCCTTGTGAATAGAAAATACACTGACAGTTCCCCTGAAGCAGTGCCCCTAAAGAATGAGCACCAAAGCAATACTTCTCATAGAGTGACCCCACAAACTCTTGTAATGCAGAACAGAACACACACCCTGATACAGATATGACAGAGGACCTTTATGGGATCTCTGTGACACCCACATCTATTGCCACAAAATGTGTGTTCATTTAAGAGTTTATTTCATTCATTTTCCAGCTTACTACAAGTTAATGCTATTGTCTTTTAAAGCACAGGCTTGGAATTATTTCAGCATTTTAACAGTTGAAAGAGCCATGTCAATGGGTACTCACTCTGTTCATCAGTGGTGTCCCTAAAGGAAAGGAGGTAAATTGGTGTGTAAGACTCAGGGTGTATTTGAGTAGAGTGACAATGTGTCTTTTCTCCTGGCAACTCAAAAAGGATAGAAAGGAATATAAATACAGCTATTTAGGGACACCTTAGTGGCTCACCGGTTGAGCATCTGCCTTTGGCTCAGGGTATGATCCTGGGGTCCTGGGATCAAGTCCTACATCAGGCTCCCTGCAGGGAATCTGCTTCTTCCTCTGCCTGTGTCTCTGCTTCTCTCTCTGTGTCTCTCATGAATAAATAAATAAATAAATAAATAAATAAATAAATAATAAAATCTTTATTTTAATTTTAAAAATTATTTTTATCTTTATAATTTCTTTTATTTTATAATTCTTTATAATTTTATAAAATATAAAATTATATTTTATAATATACATATTCATTCCCTGGCAAAACCAAATTTTCTCTTCCTTATAATATATCAAAATGTGCTTGGCATTAAAATGGCTGTGTTAGAATATCAAATACCCATAGGAATTGTGAAGGGATAAGGTCTAACAAGTAAGGTAGGTCAGAATCAAATAATATAAGTCCCTAAAGGTCATTGTAATTAATTCTATAGGACAAGAATCATTACTGAGATTTTTGTCAGGGGGATACTATGGTAGAAATGGTGTTTTGGGAAGATTAACTTAATCCACGGTTAAATGGTAAAACAGAGAGTTTAAAAAATTGGAGAGAGTTTAAAGGGTAGTTTAAAAGAGTGTATAAAAAAAGAGTTTGGTTAATAACTGGTTTTCTTTTTAAAGGACGAAAAATAGAAGTCAAATAGTGGAAATGAGAAAAACTTTTTCAAAGATCAGAAACAGAGGGTTAGGAGAATCATCATGTGTTAGTGATGTAGAATAGCAAGGATTATGAAATATAAAGTTCCAGTTTGTTTTTCCTCAGATAAAAAAATTCAAATATGGTCACCAGGGCTGGTACAATTAGTTGCACAATATTCTTTCCAGGAACCTTGGTTCACAAGGAGCATCATAGGTGCCATCTAACAACAGAGGAAAATATTTTCTCTTGATATTTCTTTTTTTAAGATTTTATTTATTAATGAGAGACACACAGAGAGAGGGGCAGAGACATAGGTAGAGGGAGAAGCAGGCTCTCCACAAGGGGCCCGATGTGGGACTCAATCCCAGGACCCTGGGATCACGCCCTAAGCCAAAGCAGACGCTCAACCACTGAACCACCCGGGGGTCCCTCTCCTGATATTTCTGCTTCATTCATAAGAACTATCTCACATGACCACAATAACCGTATTAGCCTCTTGGCACCTGTCAGATGGTCAGTGGCAAGTACCAGCAGGAAACTGAGAGACTGGGATACTCATTTCTCCTGGGTGGGCCCCAGTCTGGCAGTGATGAGTCCTTCCTGCCAAGGCCACCGCTCATGTCAAGTGTCTATCCTGCAGTGTCAGCTCCCACTGAGATCTGTGGCTATCACTACCCCTTCTGGTCCCATCCTTTTCTCTCACCAATTTCCCTTAACTCTTTGTAAGTAGTTCCTTTATTTCTTTAGTTAATCCTTTTGTGACTTATACTTGTTTTCCTGCAGAAACCCAGACCAATGTATAGAAAAAGCAAATAATTTTGAATACAAAATTGTCTCACTAAAATTGGGGAAAAAGAAGTCAAGGGATGTTGAGTAGGAAGTTAGCAAATAAGAAATCAGTTGGTTGATACAAAATTAAGAAAACTCCTGAATTGCATGAAAAATATGACCTAAGAAAAATTTTAAGCAGCCAATAGATTATTCTTATGTGAAAGTGAATGATGGGTTTTGTGATTTTTAAGGATTTAGACATAAGAGGGATCACAAAACACACCGTTGATGTTTTCATCCTTTAAAAAATACTTAAAAGTATGTTCTTATCAAATGGACATATGGTGGGCTTTGAAATCAATTAAAATAGGTGTGATTGAAAACAGCTCCAGGAAAATAGGATTTCTAAACATCATAAAGTGTCATTTTTTTTCTGTAAAAATACATACTGTTCAAATAATAATTCAAAAACAATAATCAAGATTTCATATTTGAAATTATGGTGACAGGATGGAGAAATGAGAGGAATGTTGCTTTTGAAGAATTTTTTAGAAGTTAAGTACTACACTTTATCACAGATGGCTGGAATAATCTCACTTTTGAAGCAGATAATTGATAAATAATAAAAAAGAATCATTTTGAAAACGTAAAAGACAACCACAGTAGAATTTGAAACAGAATATATACCCTCTGAAACACTGAGGACACAAAATGTAATGGAAAGAAAGTGTCTACATCAAAGGACAAAACCGTAGGAAACATAAAGAAAGAAACTGTAGGTTACAAACCTGTGACAAATAGTCCAGTTATAACCATGGTTGTAAATAAAATAAACCATCTAATCAAACAACAGGGACAAACAAGAAACTCTGACCCTGATGGGGTCAAACCAAATCCTCATTCATGAGACTCCTTAAACCAAGTGACACTAAGATGCAGAAGGAACATCATAGGCAAATCATATCAGGTAAATGCAAATAAAGTTCAAGGAAGAAATCATTACATGTTAAAAAATAATTAGCCATTCCCAAGAAGTAGATTTCATAATATAATCAAATGGAAATCTGTGAAAAATGAAGCTGAAAGAAATATATGAATTCAAAACTGTCAAAAATGTAAAGTAAGCCTTGACATAAATTCAGAAGTTGTAGGAAATAAATGGACTCTGTCATGTAGATTAACATGTAAAGCACTATACAAGTCTGAATACTAATTTTATGCTATATGGATTGTGTTTGTAATATAGAAGAATATATTTGTGTTAATAAAATATACTTTTGAGCTTTTATAACAGGAGATTGAAAGGAAATGCCTGTACTAAATAATCTGTATTTTTCTTAGAGTTCCAAAGATTGAATCATTTTTTTTTTTTTCTGCTGCATTCCCAAATTGATGCATCACTCGGCAAGTTACTTCCTGGATGCAGGTGAATATTTCTTCTTTTTTTCCCTTTCTTTTGAAACTCCATTATGTCTCTCAGGCCACTTAGCAACATCTGAAAAGTGATCACTTCAGTGGCTCCTCATAGAATGTACTTTTGTGTCTTATCTCTTGTATTATATTCTGAACAACTGCCAGCAAATTACAAGACTCTTTCCTTGTAGTGTTTTGTCATTTTAGGCATCTAGTCTTGGCTGAAAATCCAAAGAGGTCAAAACTCTTAACATTGAGGAATTTATAAAACTTGAAGTAAAAGTTAATTCCCAAAGCTCTCATGAAAAGCAAGCACAACAGTTATGTCTTGATATACAGGTCATACACAGATCAATGGAATAGAATAGAGAGCACAGAACTAAACCTCACTTACATGGTCAATTAAGTTGAGTTTATTTTTAATTAGCTGACCAGGTTTTTATTGACCCAAATTGTCCGCTAAGTAAGATACATTAGAAAAACTATTGAAACCTTAACAAAAATTCTTTTGTGAAAATGTGCATTTTTATTATCTGCAGCACTTCCCTCACCACCCACCACAATTTCCTATTTCTTACCTTTGCTTGCAATATTAGGATGAAAATATGCTAGAACAATGTATCTAAGGGTGGCAATTACTGTAAGCCATTAGAATAGTGTATTCTCCTATAAGAAAATCCAATAATAATAATACAAAAGTGTATGTGGTTAAATTATGTATTATTTTGACTATTGAAAATATATTACTTATTACATCATATAATTAATTTTCCTCATGTGATTCCCCCTTCTGTTTGTATCTATTTCTAAAATATTAAAAATGCAATAGATTAGTAAAGTACTTTTTTTTATACAAAACATGGAAAGTATAAAAAGGAATGATCAAGTAAACTGTACTGAAATTCAAAATTTTGTGTTTATGAAATATCACCATAAATAGTATGAAAACACTAGACAAAAACTCAGAGAAGTTATTTGTAATCCTTAAACTGACACGAGGTTCATATACAAGATATATAAGGCACTTTCATACCTCAATAGTAATAAGACAACAAAATTGTCCATTGTCTTAAAGAGGTTCTTCACAAAAGACTAAACCCAGACAACCCATGAACACATGAAAGGAAAGATGGTTAAATATCTCATCAGGAAAGTCCAAATTAAACACATAATGAGATTAACTCAATATTCTTCAGTTTGGCAAATACAAAAAAGTCTAGCAATGTCAGGTATTGTGAGGAAATGGAACAAGACATGATCTTTAAGACATACTTTGTTGCTGATGAGAATACAAATTACTACCTGTACTTTGGATAAACAGTCTTGTATTTTCTGGTATAGTTGAATATGTTTAATGTCCTACAATCCAGATATTGCATGCCTATATATATGCCCTTGAAAATTCCATACAGTCCACAGGGAAACATGTTAAATAATAGTAATAATAAGATCAACAACGACAAAATTGCAAGTAATTCTTGTATAAGGCTTACAGAAGCTAATTTTAAGGGCATTATAAAAGTCACAGTCCTCAAAGTAATCTTATGAAATAGGAAGTGATATATTCCTCATTATTAATAAAAATGCATATGTGGAAAAATGGAGAAAATAAAATAAGATAAAGTAAAATAAAATAATTAAAGAAAAAAAGAGGAAAAATTTAGCACAAATCAAGATAATGTTTATACCTTTAATGGTCAGTATGTGTGTGTTTTAGAGTGGTGGTGTAATGAGGCATCAAACATACTGCAGCATCCTATATTTCATTCTAGGGGGTGGCTACACATATTTGCTATTTTATGGCTTAAAATATATAATGTATGTTTATGTTATACATGTTTTGATATAAAAATATGTAACATATTTCGAAAAGAAAAGATTAACAAGCAAGCACCTGGAAAAACTCAGGTATGAATTCAAGGTAGAAAACGTGTACCATGGAAAAAATTCATCATTGATTAGGATGAATAAAGCTACCCTAAGGAATGAGTTGCCAGAGAGGGGCTCAACTTCTCTTAGGCTTGGACTACCTCCAATGCTAGACTAACTTCTCATTTGACTAACAGAATTTTAATAATACTTACTTTTTGACAGTGTTGTTAACTCTCTACAATTACCTGACACACCAGTATATTATGTCTAGTGTTTCTAAGGAGAGATTTTTTACTTATTTCTATAATTTTAAAAAGAATCTCTCTCATCATTATTTGAGAAGGTTGCCTGCCTACTTGTTGAGTTGTGACCTCCTCAGGAGTCCTTAGAAAGACATTAATTATGTCAGAAGTAGGTAGATTCAATACTCATCACATCAGCAGATATTTCTTCTCTGCCATTTTGCTGATAATAATCACCCGACCACAAGCAATCACCCAGTGGTCTCAACATTCAGAAGAAACTAAACCCAAGAATATGTCTGTGGTACCAAACAGTGTCAGTAACACCAGCTGTTGTGACAAACACTCCTCCAGATCAGTCGTTTCTCTAGCTTGTGCCACAGACGGGTGCAAGTCTGTAGCTCTCCCCAAGGGACAGGGATTTGGTATTTTTTCCATTTTGTGGATCTGCCATTTTGAAGTTCTTCACTTACAGTTACAAGGATAAGAAAAGAGGGAGAGAGAAAACAGGCCATTTTAGGGGTCAGGTAACTATTTCTCTCTATACTTAATAGTCCAAAACCCACCCAGTCACAAGTCACATTGCTCACACTTTATTCTAAAGGAAATTGAGGATGCTGGGATCTGTGGTCTGATTGGAGAAAAGAAATAGAATTGCTGAGCATCTGGCCACCAATTTCATATATATACATGAAAATTAATATATATATGAAAATTAATATATATATTTTATATTTAAATATAAATTATTTATATTATTATGTATAAATTTATAAATTTCATTTAAATATATATATATAATATATATATATAAACTGACCCCAAACTCTTACTAGTAAGTTAAACAACTCTAGAGCAGAGGCAGATGCACAAATATGCATCTCTTCAACTCTAGAAATTTAATTGTCTTAAAGTCTCAAAAAAATAAACCTTTACAAAAGAGTCTAATCCTTAATAAATTATTACTATATGTGATTTTTATTTGATTTGCTCAACCACAAATGTAGAAAAGTTAAGAATCCAGAAAAGTAATAGTTAGATTTCAAGAGAAATACAATTATAATTTTAAGAGTTACCAGATATGAGTTAAGAGAATTATAATGTATTTATTTCATTGTAAAAAGGCTAGCACTTTGACTTGTGGTTATATACTAGATATCTGATGATGTATGTGACTCCTCATGCTAAAGAGTATTCCTAAACTTATAAACAAACAAATTCCAATAGCTCAGAAGACTCAACTTCTTCAGAAATGTAATGCAGTACAAACCTTGGCCAATATTTAATTCACTACAACCAGTACACCAGAGGCACTTACTGAGCTCATGAAAAACAAAACAAAACAAAACAAAACAAAAATAATAAACACAAAAAATAACTTTCAGGAACTATAAATTCAGTGCCTAAGACATAGAATTTTAACATAAGCAAACATTGATTATACTGGTGATTTGAAATCCTCATTACAGATGCCTTCATCAAGCATCAAAATTGCTTAACCTAGTTCAAATTACTACTATGGTTTCCACTTTTCCCTTCAAAATGTCACTCCCAAAGAGCAGAGGAAAGTAGATGTTGACTAGGAGGAGGGAGTATAAGGGAATGCTTTCTGCATGTGCTCTACGAAGTTTGATTTTACTGTTGGGTGCTACCAGATGGTGCTCCTTTCTGGAAAAAAACTTTGGAGGAGCAATAGAAACCACAACCAATGAGCGGATTAGGTGGGGAAAGTGGACCATAAGTTGCATGTTTACATAAATACAGCTGGCATGAAATAAGTTATTTTCTCTGTCCATCAAAACTGTCCTGCTCCATGATCATTATTATCCTAGAGGAAAATTGCCATGCTTTTACGCGCTTGCCTTGAAGAGAGGGAAAAGGAAATAAGCACACATTAAAAAATAAAATACAAATACATTGTATTACCTAAATGCGCATTGACCTACACTAAATTTTTAGATATTCAGAAATAGAACCAATCAGAAAAAAAAATATATTTATGGAAAAGAAAGAGAGAATGGGTATGTTGGATGTCCAAAAATGACTTGGTCCTTGAATAAAGACTAAGTCTTGAAAAGATGTAAAGTATTCTGTCCTTAAAATTAATAATATTAAGCTTTAATAGTGACTCTGGGGTGGCTCAGCAGATGAGCATCTGCTTTTGGCTCACGGTGTGATCCCAGAGTTCCAGGATTGAGTCCCACATTGGGCTTCCTGCATGGACCCTGCTTGTCTCTCTATGTCTCTGCCTCTTTCTGTGTGTGTCTCATGAATAAATAAAATCTTTTTAAAAAAATCTTAAGCTTTAACTTGACATTTTATGTTTTTACTTTCTAAGTGACTTAGACTGGCTCTCCTTCATAATTTCCCCAAATATGTGTACACAGAACCTGCCATTTTTTCCTAAAAGAACTAGAACTGTCAAAATTATGTTTAAAAAATAGTATAACAGCAATTGTTTTATTGAAGTGCGCAAGAAAAAAAATAAATGTACATATTGAAAAAGATAATTTGTGGACTTCATTAAATTGTAAAAGTACATATTTTCAAACACATGGAAACTGACACCCACATATTTAAAGTGTCCTTTGTGTGAGTCTTGCTTACAATAAAATTGAGTAGTAGATCCCAGTATTCTAACTTTATAGATGAGGGAAGGATAGCTCAGAGTAGTTACATAACTTCCCCAAGTCATACTCCAAATAAATAAACCAAATATTGCATTTTAGGAATGCCTAAATCCTAAGATCCAGATCTTTCCTCTACACAGTGCATTTCAAATATTATCCACACTGACACGAATTGCATCATTCTGCTTAACCACAGCCTTTCCGCACTGAGAGCCATTATGGTATTATAGCTCCTCCTGTATCCATGTAGCCTCCCACCAGATGATGAATTTTTTCTGTCTTCCTGAAAATATGGGCCTAAGCCATAGCATCTCAATCAATATTTCAATGATGTGTATTAAAAGAACAAAGCCCCATGTTGTACTGGGGAGGATCTTAATTTTGTACCAGATCAACTTGGCCTTCTATCCCTGCCTAGCATCCATTGGCTTTATGACATGGTATAAGTTAGTTAGGTTTTCGGGGACACTTTCCTAGTTTTCGAAAACAGAATAACAATATATACTTGACTGAACATATGGAGCTTAAGTCATCTAATGTATGCAAAACATCATGCACATAATTATACCATGAGCATAACTTTAGTGCTGTGATCCACAGAGCTGGAAAGAGACCTCAAGTGTGCAAAACTACTTAGATAAGATGAAAATATCAAAGAATTTTTGGGAGTCTGGGTGGCTCAGTTGGTTAAGCAGGAACTGGGACCCTGCATCTGCAGGGTCCTGGGATCGAGACCCACAGTGGGCTCTCTGTTCAGCGGAGAGCCTGCTTCTCCAACTCCCTCTGCCTACTGCTCCCTCTGCTTGTGCTCTTTCTGTTGAGTAAATAATTTTTTTGAGTAAATAATTAAAAAAAAAAATTCTTGTCTGGTTGCACCTAAGTAATACTGCATCCATAAACAATTCAATGCAATTATAATATAGATTATGGCTGAAAATACAATTTAAAGTATCTGAGGGAATATAATTACAATATAAAGGAAATGGATAGAATGAGATATTAAGTTGAATTTAAAGCTAAACTGGGGGGATCCCTGGGTGGCGCAGGGGGATCCCTGGGTGGCGCAGCGGTTTGGCGCCTGCCTTTGGCCCAGGGCGCGATCCTGGAGACCCGGGATCGAATCCCACGTCGGGCTCCCGGTGCATGGAGCCTGCTTCTGCCTCTGCCTGTGTCTCTGCCTCTCTCTCTCTCTCTCTGTGTGACTATCATAAATAAAAAAAAAAAAAAAAAAAAAAATTAAAGCTAAACTGAAGAATTTTTATGATGTGTCACTCTAATGAAACAATGGTAATCTATAACTCAAATGATTGAGGTTAGTAGTTTTTCATGCATAAATTTTTCTCTTAGAAGAAAAACCACCCTGCTAAAAAATAATGTTTGATAAATATATTAGTTTCTTTTTATCTGTGTCCTATCATACTATGAATATTTGACTGCCTCATATTATTCAGAAACTAGGTAGATGAGTGCTCAATAACTATAAAAATCCATAAACAGTAAATATAATATAAATTTCAAAATTTGCTTCTTAGAGGATAGAGACTGTGTGTTTCATGATTACTATCATAGCCCCAATATCTAAATTAATTAATATAAAATGACATTATAAATTATTTTCTCTGCTGATCCTGATGTGAAGTGTCAGTTCTGAAGTTAGCTGATGTTGCCTTCTGTTTGGCATGCAAAAGAGACTGGAATTTTGAGTTCTCTGGCACCCAGGAAGAAGGAAGATAGAAGAAGTTTTCTGTCAGGAGACAACAGCTGGGGGCCAAAAAAGCATCTCTTATTCATTTTCAACTTATTGCTAAGTACTCTGTACCATGCTAAAATTCTCCTGAAGTAAACCCAAAAAGTCAAGAAAATATTACATTACATTATGATCCTTCATTAACGGTGCACAAGAATATTGAGGGAAGATTCTATCCAAGTTTAGGACAAATCAACCAGAAAAAAAATGTCAAGCTGTGGACGTGCAGATAAGATTATTAACTATTACCAAGAGAAGGCAGAAGAGGTGAGATCTCTCCTCACAAGGATCCTTAAAAGTGGAAAAGGCTGACAGAGGGAGAAGTAGAGAGATGGCAGGGAAAAAAAGACATAACCCAATGTTGATGGCTTTGAAGATGAAGAAGTGGGGATATAAGCCAAAGAATAATATGGGAGGCCTCTAGAAGCCTGGAAATACAAGAAAACAGATTCTTCTAGACCTTCCAGAATGACAAAGAGCTACCACCTTTATTTTAGCCCAGTGAGACTCATTTCATACTTCTAAATAATTGAAAAAGACAGTAAGTCGGTGTTAAGACACCAAATTTATGGTCACACGTTACGGGAGTGATAATAACCTTCTACATACATGTATGATCAAAATTCTATGAAAGCACAGAAAAGGAAGTACCTAGTTCTGCTTAGATGCTTAATAAATATTGGCCAGAATCAACAGTCATTCATAAGCAGAAATTTTCTATTATTTAAGGCATGATTTTTTAATGATTTATGCAATTATAATCTTCCTATCTTATCACATATTAAAAGATTTAAATTCAAGTGGCAACAATTTATACATGGCTAATTTGTATAATTCATGTAGCCTCTGGTTTTCAGCATGAAATGATTTTATGAATAAACTACATGAAAATAAAAGCAATTTGAGCACATCTTTAAAAAATGTTTAAATAAACATTATGGTTTAACAACTTCTACCAAGCACTGTCAAAAGAAGCAAGAAACATGAACACTTTTTAATACCAGATGTGAAATAGTTCCTCCTAGCGTGAAGTCTAAATACATTAGTGACTCAGCTCTGTGACAGCCAGCACCCTGGAGATTATCTCTTTTAAGTGCAGAAACAGACCGAGAAAATTAATGATATGTTTGTGAGAGATTCAACCTAAATGTCTGCATAGAAATACAAGAATAATTTTTCCTTGCAGATAGTCATATTGTCAATTGGTTAAGATAATATAATAAGGATGCTATTTTACTTTTAAATCCCCTGTTCAATATCGCCAACTGATCAGGGCACCAAACACAGTTTTGCCCTGTACCAGAATTTTTGAATTTTTAAAATCACCTTAATATTTCCATGCCTGGAAGGAAACGCACACACACACACACACACACACACACACACAGATACACACACACTTACTTCAATAAATCTTGATTCTGCAAATTTGTGAAAAATGATCACCAAACCCAAATTTAATAGGATATTTTGAATGTTATTTTCACACATTAGAAAAACATAAAATTCATTTCTTTTATTGAATTCTAATTTAAAATATACAAGACTAATATTTGGAACTCACTACTGAAGGATTGAAGATAAATTTTAACAATACATGGGATCCCTGGGTGGCGCAGCGGTTTGGCGGTTTGGCCCAGGGCGCGATCCTGGAGACCCGGGATCGAATCCCACGTTGGGCTCCCTGCATGGAGCCTGCTCCTCCCTCAGCCTGTGTCTCTGCCTCTCTCTCTCTCTCTCTCTCTGTTACTATCATAAATAAATAAAAAAAAATTAAAAAAAATTTAACAATACAAAATCGCTGGGGTGTCTAGGTGGCTCAGTCAATGAGCATCAGAGATTCTCTCTCTCCCACCCCACTGCCCCTCCCCTTTACCCCCTATACCCATGGGTACTCTCTCTCACTCTTTCAAAAAAATACAAAATCACTTTATGTTACATAAAAACAAATTATGTGAGATTATTGATTTATCTCAAATTCTTTTTTTTTTTTCAGTCCTTTCTGGGTACCTTTCTAAAACTGACTTCTCTCCTTTGAGTGCTATGAAATAAAAAGACAGAGGTTAAGATAGACATTAACTTCTATGAGTGACATTGTCATTTTTCCAATCTAAATTAGATAAAATCAACAAGCAAAATGCAAGTTCTTCTATCACATTAAAAAACATTATTGATATACATGAAACTGATTTAAAATGTGTTCATGGGAGTTTAGTATGGAGAGTGCAACTTCACTCAGAGTCTTTGATCAAGGTTGGAGAACAACAAAAAGATACAACTGTAATATTCCCAATACTAATTGCCTCCATCCATGATTTCAGTGAATGATAGGCATTGTTTTTTGCAATCCTCTTTTTTTCCTATTGCGTGTTTAGTCTAATTATTGGAATGTGCTTTTATATCTGTTAGGTCTAAAAATAAAATTGTTTCATTTCTCTTTTATAGTTCATTTTTCTAGCAACCTTATTTTTTTTAAATTTCGTATCTCATTGCATTTTACAAAAATGTAGATCATGGACCGTTGGAAAATGAAAAGCAAACTGTCCCATACCACAGATGGCTTGAGAAATACTAGTGTAAAAGCCATTCCATATTAAAGATAAGGGAAAAAAAGCCATAGAAAGATTAATAGTTTTTCACAGGGGAAAAAAAAGAAAAGCAACTTGTAGCTAGAAGCCCAAAGAATGTTAATAAATATCAAACTACAAAGTGGAGTAGTCTTTAGAGAAGTCCCACAGTGAGTTGGCAATGAGCCCTGTCTTGTTAAAAATTTAATTAATAACCGGGAGGAAGACAGATAAGGGCATGGCTCTAAGATTTGTAGATGGCAGCAAGCCGGGAGTGATAACTAAAGCATTAGAAATAAAATTAGGAGAAAAAAAATGGTTTTGGCCATCTGGTATACTGTGTAGAAACCCAGACAAAGTTTTATAGTAATGTAATGGAAGTCTGGTACTTTTCAAAACTTGGTGGTGTTATTTCAGAAAAAAAAAAAGGGAAACCTTAAAAAATAAAACCAACAACAAAGCCCTATATATTTAAATTGGACTTACATGGACATTGTGATTAGCAGCACAGGGTTTGAAAACTTCTAAGAGAAAGACCAGATTTGCAAAATAGAAGGTTAATGGGTATTCTATATCACTACTCTCCTGGCTCAAAGAAAACCTTCAAACTATATTTTTATTTCTGCCTTTGTGGGATATAAAGGATATTCCTTCCCATCCCAATCAGCTCTCAATTTGTTCAAGTCCTGAACCTCCTGGCCTGGGGCCGCAGGTGTGTCCTTCTTCCCATCAAGAAGGGCCATGGGGGTTCCAGGTGCAAGAGGACAGCGGGGCAGCATGTTTGGGGCACAGAGGAGAGCCTGTCTGGGCAAACATGATGCTCGACAGATGACAGGCTGACTCTGGATGTCGGCTGCTCTCCAGGAGGACGGCGAGAGTGACAGCTTGGTGCCCCATCCTCTTCCACACACTGAAGGTGGGTCAGCCTTCAACACACCTGAGCTCGGTTCTCCATTCTTGCCTCTTGGACCCTCCACCTCCTCTCTTCCTTTTCCTTTCCCCTCTCTGTCAGGGAACAAAACAGGAATCCTACTGAGGACACTTGGCACAGGTGCGCAGCCTCGTGAGTGTGCGTTGCAACCGGAGGGGAGTGAAGCCACGCACCTGCTATGTTTCTTGGCTGTTCCATATAACCGATTTTTCTTTTTCAGAGGAATGTCTCGACTATGTTAGTACTACTAATAATTCAAAATCTATTAAACATCTGTTATATTATGAAATGCAGATATATGACATTTACTTCTCTTACAGGGCTTTGAAGAAATTTGGGGGCCACAGTAGGAAACCCCAAGTAATCCTCTCCCATGACTTCATTTCCCCATTTCCCAAATGTGGATATAATAGCTTCACACTGCGTTTTTATATCCATATTTTGTCCTTTATTCAGATGTGGTGGTTCAAACGCCCTAAATTGACCTCCACCTCTGAAAGGTTGCCCCAAATTCAGAAAGTGGGGTAGATGGTGGCTTTGTGCATGTGCAGGGCATGTTATTATACTTCTTAATTTTTGCCATTCTGACAAGTATGCTAGCTTTTGTGTGCAGCTTTTGATTATGAGTGATTTTGAACGTATTTCCACATTTTCTTTTTTTTTAATATTTATTCATTTATTCATGATAGACACACAGAGAGAGAGAGAGAGAGAGAGAGAGAGAGGCAGAGACACAGGCAGAGGGAGAAGCAGGCTCCATGCACCGGGAGCCCGATGTGGGATTCGATCCCGGGTCTCCAGGATCGCGCCCTGGGCCAAAGGCAGGCGCCAAACCGCTGAGCCACCCAGGGATCCCCTATTTCCACATTTTCAAATCCCTTTAAAATGTTTTCAATAAATTATCTAGGTTTTTATCCATTGTTATGGAGGGTAGGGTTTTTTAATAGATTTTCCTCACAATTTTATAAGTTCCCTATTACTGGGGTATTGATCTTTTATAAATGATATAGTGATTTATATTCTCATCTTCCATTTTTCTTTTGTTTAGGAGGTTTTTGCTATGCAATTACTTTTATTTTTAGTTGTATGCAGTTAAATATATCAAATTTTTATTTTACAATATATGAATTCCAGTAGATTAAAAAGGCAAATGCAATTGCAGTTTCTTTTATGTATTTATACTTTTTTAAAAGAAGAAGTCCCAAATCAATACAGCTTTTATTGCATCTTTGAAATATCACAGATAAGTCTAAAAAATCATCTGGCATCTTGTTCTTTTCTGTAGCTGGACAACTTGATCTTATTCATCAGCCAGTGAACTATTCCTTTTTCAGAAACAGCTACCATCTGAAAATTTTCTGATATTCTTGTTTTTTACTGTTGGACTTTTGAATCAAAGCAGCTGGGTTTGCTACAAGTCCAATGTCATTTCCTTCAAGAATTAACTTATCTTTCTGGGCTTGGGATACTGGACAAGCAACAGCTGGTCTCATCCAAGCCCTGCGGATGTATTTTTCACCCAAGAAATTTCAGATTTCAGTAAGAGAGAGCCATTCTTCTGAATAACAATGTTGATGGGGAAGTGAGCAAACACAGACCTCCTCATGTAACGGAAACCCAGTGTACCGCCCTTGGCCATGTTCTGCACGTGACTACAGGCAGTGTGGACAGTAGCCAGTTCTTTTCTATTTCCCACCATTTGTCAACTCAGGAGCATCTTCTTTTTCTTTCCAAGGAGTCTGACGAGTTCATTGCTTATGTGATTAAAGTCCCTCTGGAGTCCTTCACAATAACAGTGTGCCCCTTCAGAGTGATGTTGACATTTTCTGGAATGTCGACAGTCTGATTGCTGAGAATTATCTTCATTCTTGCAGTAGATGTGGCAAAGGAAACAATATTTTTGATGGTTTTCAAACTTTCTTGGGTATATGTTTCCATCCATTTCATTGATTTTCAACCTAAAGTACAGCCTTTAGCATTTCTTGTAGCTCAAATGGGTTGATGAGAATTTTCTCAGGTTTTGTTTCTGACACAGTATCTTTATTTCTTTTTTCCTGAGACAACTGTGAGACAACTATTCTTTTTTTCCTGAGACAACCGTCAGGCTAGAAAGGGTTTATAGACTTCTTGGTTGACAGTTTGGGTTTTTTGTTTTTGTGTGTCTTTTTTTTTTTTTTTTCATTCATCACTATAAAGATATTGGCCCAATATTCTCTAAAATCCATTATTTTTGAAGCCATGAATCCTTTGAAATATTGTCTCATTGATATGCAGTGGTATTTTCTTCTCACTGATTTTAGATGTTATCTTTCTCTTTTATTTACAGCGTTTTGGCTATAGTAGGTCTAGTCATAGTTTTCTTCCTTATTAACTTGCTTGAGGTTTTCTAAAGTCATTGAATAAAAATTTAACTTACAATAAAGTTGAGAAAATTTCAGTGATGATTTTTCTAATATCTTTTCAGTCCCATTCTTCCTTCTTTTTCCTCTGGAACTCCAAATATGTGTATGTCATTGCCTCTAAATATTACTAATAAAATGTGTAGTTTTTCAATCCTTTCTGTGTATCTGTCTTCAGGTTCACATCTCTTGCTATCTTCATTCTACCATAACAACATTAGACAATTTTGTCTTTTTAAATTTCAAATACTACTTTTTGTTAAGTTTTATTTATTGATTGAAATGTTCTATTTTTCAGATATTGCAGAATAATATTCCTTTATGACCCAAAACATGATTGGAAAAAAGCTGCTTTAAAATCTGGTCTTGGGGTGGTGCCTGGGTGGCTAGTCAGTCAAGCAGCAGATTCTTGATTTTGGCTCAGGGTCCTGGGTTCAAGCCTCCCATTGGGCTCCATGCTCAGTGAGGAGTCTGCTTGTCTCCTTCCTCTGTACCCCCCTACTCTCATGCATGCACTTGTGCTCTCTCTCTCTTTCTCAAATAAAAAAAAATCTTTAAAATACTGGTCTCATAATTCCAAAACCTGGATCTTCTCATAGTCTCAAATAATCATCTTTAGTACTGAATATAGCTTCCATCTCCATCTTGTATCATGTACCTCGGGAAAATTATTTCTTGGGAATCTGGGATTCTATTATTTTACCCCTAAGAAACGTTCTGTTTTGTTTGTGCTTATTAAGTAATTAATTTGGTTGTTCTCAGATTGAAAGTCGGACTTCTGAGTAGCAGGTCTACTTTGTTCATCTGTTGTGTCTTCATGTATACTACTAAGACACTGTCCTTAGCATCTGTGTTTAGGGTTGGCCAGATATGTAGGCAGAATTAATACATAGAAATTGTGCCCCAATCTCTTACAATTCCCTTTCCCAGTTTCTTTGGTCACTTTCCAGTGAAGTTTTCTCTTGGCCTTGTAGTGGCCATGTGCAGTACAGGTGAGGCCTGCCATCTGGCTAGAAGTGGTGAGAACAACCAATTCACCAGGACCGTTCCCTTCTACCAATGAGGAATTTCCTTGAAAGTTCTGCCACCTTTGGATCGTCCTCCAGTGTCTTCCAGTGGTTGTGTGCTTATTTACTTACCATTTATTTTAGTTCTCTGGAGTTTATAGCTGCTATCTGTAAACAGGCTGAAAAAAACCAGAGCTTACTTGGCTTGTACAGAAAGTGAACTCAAGCCAGGATAAAGACAAGATTTCAAAGTAATCAGATCATTCTAACTAGTCTCATGAGAGATAACATATTCATTTCCTCGAAGCTTTCATTGCCTTTTTAATAATTTACACATTCTATGCTTATTTTTTGCCCAGGTTTATTGAGGTATGACTGAGAATGGGTAGTATGGACATTTCAGCAATATTAATTCTTCCAATCCATGAACATGATAAATCTTAGCATTTATATGTCTCCTTCAATTTCTTTGAATGTTTTATAGTTTTCAGTGTACAGATCTTTCCTTGGTTTAAATTTAGTCCTAAGTATTTTATCATCTTCATTGTTATTGTGAGGGAATCATTTTATTTCTTTTTTCAGAAATTTAATTGTTAGTGTATAGAAATGCAACAGATTTCTGTATGTTAATTTTATATCCTGCAATGTTACTAAATTTATTGATTATCTCCAACAGTTTTTACTGGAGTCTTTAAGGTTTTCTTTTTTTTTTTTTTTTTTTTTTTAAGGTTTTCTATATGTAAAATCATGTCATCTACAGAGACAACTTTGCTCCTTCCTTTTACTTCTTATTTTTGTGTGACTTCTGACTAGTACTATGATGAATAGGAGTGGTCTTGTTCTTACTCTTTGAAGTAAAGCTTTCAATCTCTCACCATTGTGTACAATGTTAGTTGCTGCCTTGTCAATAAAGACTTTCTTTAAAAAAAAAATCTTATTTATTTATTCATGAGAGAGACACTGAGAGAGAGAGACAGAGACAGAGACACAGGCAGAGGGAGAAGCAGGCTCCATGCAGGGAGCCTGACGTGGGACTCGATCCCAGGTCCCCAGGATCAGGCCCTAGGCTGAAGGCAGCACTAAACTGCTGAGCCACCTGGGCTGCCCTATAAAGACTTTCTTATGTTGATGTACATTCTTTCCATACCCAATTTATTCAGAGTTTTTATCAGGAAAGAAATTAAATTTTGTCAAAGACTTTTACTGTATCTATTGAGATAATCATGTGATTTTTATTCATACTATTATTGTGGTATGTCAATTTATTGATATTTTGCATATTTAACCATCCCTGTGTCCCAAGGATGAATCCAATTGATCATGGTGTGTGATCCTTTTAATATGCTATTGAATTAGGTTTACCAGTAATTGTTGAGAATTGTTTTCATCTATATTCAGGGTATAGATTTTCTTTTCTTATAATGTCCTTATCTGACTGTGGTATCAGAGTTACGCTGGTCTGGTCAAATGAGTTTGGGAATGTTCCCTCTTCTGTTTTTTGGAAGAGTTTGAGAAGGACCAGTATTAATTCTTCTTTAAATGTTTAATGGAATTCACCAGTGAAACCATTTGATCTCAGGCTTTTCTTTATCGGGAGCTTTTTGATTATTAATTAAATATTCTTACCTATTATCAGTCTATTCAGATTTTACATTTCTTCATGAAGTAGGTTGTATATTTTTAAAAATATATCTATTTCTTCTAGGTTGACCAATTCATTGGTGTGTCTTTGTTCACAGTAGTGTCTCTTATAATCCTTTGCATTTCTGTGACATCGATTGTGATTTCTTTTCTATCTGCTTTATTTATTTGAGTCCTGTCTTTTTTCTTGGTAGTTTCAGCTAAAAGTTTGTCAATTTTGCTTACCTTTCAAAGACAGTATTAGTATCAGTATACTAGTAACTTAGCATTGTTAATCTTTTCTATTGTTTCCTATTCTCTCATGTATACAAATATTTATTATTTGCTTCCATCTACTAAATATGGGCTTAATTTGTTCTTCTTTTTCTAGTTCCTTGAGATGTTGCTTACTTGGGATCTTTCTTTTTTCTTAATATAGTCACTTATAGCTATAATCCTTCCTCTTACAATAGTTTTTGATGCCTTTACTAAGTGTTTGTTGTGTTCCATTTCGTTGTCTCAAGATATATTTTATATCCTTTTTAAAATTTCTTCTTTGATCATTTAGTATTTTGGTATTGTGTTGTTTAATTTCCATGTATTTGTGAATTTTCCAGCTTTTTCCTGTTACTGATTTCTACTGAAATCAAGAGGTGGGCAGAGTCACTGGCTGGTACTACTACAAGCAGAAATGTGGTCCACCATGGTCTGAATACTGCTTTCTCTTAAGTCCCACCCTTCCTCTGTGTCTCTCTCTGATTCCCATTTATTGAATCCCACAGATTCTTCAGTGATCTCTATGAGGCAAGACCCGAGTGGGCCTCCGGGGAAGCAGCCCAAATGTGAGGAAGCTGGATATGTACCTTGGGCTCTCTTTTCCTAGAGGACAACCCACAGGCCTAGGGAGCCTCACTTGGTGTGGCAAGGTGCCAGCCTTGGGGATGGTGATGTAATCAGAATGTATGTAGCCTCTCCTCTTACATACTACTAATACTTTCCTTCTCAGTCTCTGGAAGTCCAGAGAGGTGCTTCAGCTTCATCTCCAGGCTCTGATATTTTCATAAAGGTATCTTGTTTATGGATTGTTGCTAGTTGCTCTTCTTGTGAGAGGGACTGAAGTCAGGAATGGTCTATGTCACCATCTGCCTTGAGGACTGATGTGTAATGCACTGTTGTAGAGGTTCTGGACACAAATTTGTCTGGACACAAATACACAAATCTGTGTATTGGTCGTCTTGTCCTAAGTGGCCTGACATCTTAACACTGCCCTGTGCAAGAAGGAGCTGAATTCCCTGAAAGAGAAGCTGGGGGCAGCCCCGTTGGCAGAGTCAAAGCTGGAGCCAGATCCAGAACACCTGTTTTTGGCATTGCAGCTGCTACCAAAAGTTACGATAGTCTTTCATGAACTTTTAGAATAAAACCAATTTAATTCGATTAAAAAGGATATTAATACTTTTATTGCTAGTTGCAGAAGTTCAATCCATCTCCTGTTAATATTTGAAAGTAACAATGCCTTATAAAATAATATTTCAATGACTATGAGAGATATCATAATTATAATAGCAAGTAACCTAGGTTTGTCTTTACTGAAAAACTTGGGTAAAATAATATTTAGTCAGTAATGATCTGCGCTCAGGAGAGGATGGATACATCATGAATCCTCTAAATTATTTAATTTGGAAGTTACTCTATCTTTTCTATGGAAGATAATAAAGAACTAGGAACAAAAGTGGCAAAGTTAGTGATGAAACCTGGGATTTATCCTCTTTTTTCATTAATTGTCCAAGTTCTTTACTGAAAGTGAGAGAATACCAAAGATGTTTGTGTAAGTGGAGTCCGTTTGAATTGGTCTGGGTCTCCATGCTGAATAGTCTCTATAAACTGTGATTACATATTATTAACATACCAAAAATCTTCCAAATTATTTTCTTTTATTGCAGATTTTCTCTGGAAGAAGCTAGTAAGGAGTGTATCTTGTGATATGAGTTTTATTTCAAGGTTATTGAAGAATCACAAGGAGTGCAGTCAAATGGAAAACTGATGAATAATATCCAGAGGGCACTGCTAGCAAGATAACCCCATTGTTTTAAGACACTTGAAAAATGATGGTAAGGAATCATTTCAAATCTAGTTTGGTGTTAGTGAGAATAAAAATATATTTCAAAAGACAACCACTCTTTTATCCAAGTTTAACTATAAATTGTAGATTTGTAACCTTCCAATTCACAATGAATACCTATCATTTTAAAATACATTTAAGACCACTTTGGACATTTGTGTATTTTTGTTTAATAGAAAGTATTTGGGTAATTTTAAGGATGTTTTTACATACCAATTTTACACATGACAATGTACCACTTGGAAAGATCACCTATGTTACCTGGGTATTATTTTTTGTATAGCCAGACTAGGTGATCACAGAGATTTCTTCCAATTCTAAAATTATTTCTCCAGTTGAACACTATTATTTACTGTTGTCTAGAAATTAAAAACTCCTAACCTGATAAAGTTAAGCCCTAAGATACACAAATTCATAAAAATACACAAAATAATATAAATGAAAATGTGAATAAACATGTACTCATCAATCAACTGAAGAAAACAAACATTTTTATTTTATCTTTGGAAACCCCTATGTAGCTCTAAGAAAGTTAGCCTTACATTCAGTGTCTAAGACTTAGCCAGAAAACTGCATGCTTACTCTTTTGATGAATGAGAAGACAAATATCATGCCTACAACTGAAATGAGAAAGAGAGAGAAGTACAGAAAAGAAAACTATGGGAGAGCAAGATCAAAATCTGTATATAAACTCTGGCCAAATTTCTGGCAAATCCAGAAACTAGGATGGCACACAACAGCCTTGGGCACACCAGATAAGGCCATGAGAACTGAAGGCATATTTCAACTGCTGTTGACAAAAGGGAGGCAGAATTTGAAGTCTCAGTTTAGCCAAACTAACCTTTTAAAGTAAAGAGTTAAACACCACTGTGATTTTAATCTTAGAATAGGAGGGAAAATATATCTGAAGAATCAGCACACAAAATTTCTCTCAGTTTGATGAAAGGTATATATTTATAGATTTAAAGAATAAATACAAAGCAGAATAAATACAAAGAAAGTAACCCACAGGCAAATCATAAAAAACTGTTTACAAACAAGCTGAAAGAAAAATTTCAAAGTACAGATTTAAAAAAAAAAAACACTTTAAAAGTACATGGGGACAATTGCATGAAGGATTGATATGACCTTTCATCAAAATCAAAAGAAACCAGATGATACATTTCAAAATTTCTTTCAAAATATCTTGTAAAAATTAATGGAAAATGACAATATTTTCCAACGAGAGAGAGAAAGAGAGATAGAATGCTTTCTCGGCAGTTCTGGAATATGGTAAGCTTTCAAGAAGTCCTTCAGGTTGAAGGGAATAGTAAGAATATGCATTATATGAGCAAACTTGACCTAATTGACAATTATAAAATATTTCACCTAACAGTTTCAGCATATTCCTTCCTTCCAAGTTCATAAAATAGTTTTCAAGATAGACCATATTCTAGGCTTGAAATGATACTAAGCATCTCATTTACCCACAATGATAAAAATTATAATGAAAGAAAGGAAATTTCTAAATACTTGAAAACTAAACACACACTTCTAACTATGCTATTAAATAATAATTAATAATGAAAGAATAAAAAATTCTAAGGGCCTACATTTATTCCCAGCCATGTCTGAGTCGGCTGTGGTATACTCCTCTCAAAAGCAGGAGTGACAAAGAATACTCAGAATTAAAAAGTGTCTCTTAAGACAATTTACCACCATCACATTCATTGTCATCACCATCTGGTCTAAGATGAAAGCTAGGACACTAGGTGGTGAATCCTACCCTAAGAACAGAATACCAAACAATAAATCAGGAGTTATGTGGTTTACAACAATATTTTTTATCTCTTATTTTTTCATTCACAATACCTTAAAACAACAGTCAGCAGTTCATTTTCAAAGTTTGGTGCTGACTGCTTACTCTGCTTACTATTGACCATTAGAAAGGCTAGAAATTGGGGTGGGTTTTCTCTGGCCATTTTATTTTTTTAGCTGTTTCCTGGAATAATCTGAATCATGCCCTTATGAATCTTTCACTTTACCTAGTCATAGTTGTTATTTCATAAATGGTCATTAAAGGAAAAGAGGAAGAAGAAGGAAAGAAAATCAAAAAAGAAAGAAGAAATTAAGTATATTCTTATTTCCATAAATTATAAAAAGGGAACTTCACACAGAAAAAGAGGACTTCACAAAATAAGTCTAATTAAGCTTTAAATTATGTCCTCTGAATTATGTTTTAAATTAATGAAGTAGATTTATCGGGAACTTAATTTGAGCTGGAAGTGTTGAATGAAAGTCTATTCATATTTTTTAGGCTTTTAATATCTATTGCCTTTCATTATTCATGGAAATTCTGTGAACAGCAGCAGTATGTAAAAGCACTTATTTTATTTAAAAAACAAAGTCATCTATTTTTAAAATAATTTATTGTTTTGGGGCAAAAAGTCCGATTTCAAGTTGTTTTCATAACTTTTGGGAATGAACAATTATTCATTTGCTTAATAGCTATTTTAACTCAGTTTCTAAATTTTACATTTAATCCTCTGAGAATACATTCTGGGGGGGTATTATTTTGATGTTTTTTTTTTCTTTAAGTTCTTAATTAATTTCTTCCATTATTATAAAGCAATTATTCTAATAACAGTGCAGATAAGCATAAAGAAAAATAAAAATCTCATCTGAAATATCAATACCCAAAGGTAACCAGTGGTAACATAAAACCCATAAAAACCCAGAAGTGTGTGTGTATAAAATGACTGTATAGATAAGTCATACATAAATGGAAATAAACATTAGATTGAATAATTTAAAATTACTTATATTTAATCATTGTTGACCTATTAAAATGATCATTTGACATAGTTCAGTCTAATATATAAATATAAATTTACCCAATATTAAAATAATTTTTTATAGTTGTTCCACAATTAATAAAAAAGTATCACAAGGATTTATCTTATAAGCTACTATATATCTTCATTGATTTTTCTTGCCCCTTTAGGAAGTTTCAATGTCATGATATAATAAAGGGTACTTGTAATGAATATCCTTATATATACATCTTTCATATTTGCTCCTTTTTTGTTTTCCTATGGAATAAGATGCTTGAAATGGGAATTCTGGGCCAAAAGGAAACATGTGGTGGTGAAAGAGATCTTTAAAATATCTGGCAAACAGCCAAGTTGCTTTTATTTTTTTTTATTTTTATTTTTTCCAAGTTGCTTTTAATAAAGAATATACACTTATATTACCAAAGCAGTAGCCAATGATTTACTTTTTGCTATATACACCAAAATTTAGTGTTCTTTTTGATGCACTATAAACTATGATATAATATTAATTCCTTCTTAATTTGAATTTATATAATTAATAATGGCATTGATGGTGTCAATATTTCTTGGTCAGCTGTATTTTTTGACTTTCTGAGTTTCTCTTTATCCAGGCAGATGCATTCTATTCCTAGACTGTATATATCAAGAAATAAAAGAAACACAGTTTTAACACAACCATAGTGTTAGCACAAATTGGTGCCTATTTGCCTGAAACAAGGAAACTTCTGTGAGTTGAGAGAAGTAAGTCTCTCACTTGTGGTTTGGGACAGCAAGCTAGTCACTATGATGACTGCTGATTTCTCTATGGAAGGATCCAGGACATTTGTGAAAACGCAGTGACCTATACCAATCCTTCTTTCTCAAAACTTGAAAGTAGAGAGACCTTGATATTTGGTTCAGCATGACCCCCAAAACTACTGTGTGAGCAGAAAAGGACAAGAAAATACCAGAAATGAGATTACCTAGAGAGGGGATTTTAGGCTGGTCAGGCTCCACAGAAGTGCATTTTTTTTTTTTTCCGGGGTTGAGAAGGTTTCTGCATAATATGTACCTAATGTAGGCAGCTTTTCAGACCCAACAGCAGTGGTCCAGTAGGTTGTGCTTTTGAAAATATAATTAAGAAAAAAAAAAAAAGAAAGAAAGAAAGAAAGATAACATGAACTGGCTTTTTGTGCATGGGTCAGCAAATATGAACTGCACAGAAACAGTAAGCACATCCCTGTAGACAAGTGTCGTTTGTTGAGCTGAGCAGGACCAGTCATCTACAATGACACTTTATACTGGTGAGAAGCAGGGAAAGTTTTGGCCACATGGGATTATACCTCTTTCTTCATTTTATGCTTGGAAGTAGTCCTGAAACCTTTTGATTAAATCCCAAGGAACTATAAGACTTTTTTTTCTTGTATTTCTTTTTTCCCCCATTTATTTAGTAGTGGGAGGAGAGGCCCTAAGGGGAAATAATTCAAAGTTTAAGATATGAATGAATGAAAGAAAGAAAGAAAGAAAGAAAGAAAGAAAGAAAGAAAGAAGAAAAGAAAGAAAAGAAAAGAAAAAGAAAGAAAGAAAGAAAGAAAGAAGAAAAGAAAAAGAAAAGAAAAGAAAAGAAGAAAAGAAAAGAAAAGAAAAGAAAGAAAGAAAAGAAAAAAAGAAAAGAAAAGAAAAGAAAAGAAAAGAAAAGAAAAGAAAAGAAAAAGAATTTGTACTCAGAATTGGTGAAACATATTATGTGCTTTATGCAATGTTTTATCATTTTAAACCTCTCTGTCTTTTAAAGTTGCAATCCTCATTTTTTGCCTACAGATAAACAAGTCTTTTTCTACATGAAAGAATTTAAATCTTTACTTGCTTCTAGTGAAATCATGTTTGAGATTTAAAAATATTCCTGCAGATCTCTTGGTCTTTTATCTGCTTTTTGTCTTTGATATCATGATTAGTTAGTCCTGCCCTCTTCGCCCATATTATAGGAACAATTCTTTCCTCTTTGTCATTTGAAATGCCTGTGTTTACACTGCTATCATTAATGCATCTGAAACATATTTTAGGGCACTTGGGTGAAAAATAAGATTGGTTCCTATCATGCACAACATGCTTCACCCTCTAATTACTGAATTGGATGCCCTGACACCAATGACTTTAGAAAGCCGGGGAGAGGGGCACCAGAGTGGTTCCCTGCATGGAGCCTGCTTCTCCCTCTGCCTGTGTCTCTGCCTCTCTCTCTGTGTCTTTCATGAATAAATAAATAAAATCTTAAAAAAAAAGAAGCCATGGGAAACGATAAACTTGAAATATACCTAAAGAAATTAGCAATTAGGTCAATATTGAGAACTAATATTACTGGGCCTACATTTACTTCATTAATTGAAAACTGGATTCAAGTTAGGTACCAGTTCAGAACACTTTATCTTTATAAACCTGAAAGTAAAAGGCCATGGTTAAATGTGAATAACAGCTATTTCTTGGGGGGGGGGGTTCAGTGTTCTTCAAATTTTTCTACATTTTCAAAATTTTCTTTAAAGAATACATTTAAAAAAAAAAATCAGAACTCCCCTCTCAGTGCCTCCTTAAGAATAAAGAGTACTACTCATAAAAAGAGCTGAAAATGAAGAAAAGGGTAAGATAGAGCCAAACATGTTCCTGAGTTCTAGAAACACAGAGGCAGCCAGAATCTCTGGTCAAGTTCAAGTGAGGCAGGACCACTCAGGTGCACAGATGCGGGGTGGCCACCGAAGCTATTTTTCAAGGCAGAGATCCCTGAAAGATCAGAGAGTCAGATTAGGAGAGAAATGAACTTGACATACAGTCGATCCTTGGCATTTGTAGATTGTCTTGGCAAACTCGCCTCATCCCCAAAACTTCCTTGGTAGCCCCCAAATCAACAATAATGACACGTGTCCTAGGTGGATAAGCACAGAGGGGCCAAGAATCTGAGTCAGCCTGCCTCCCCCGTGCCCAGCTGAGGCTCAACAGAGTGGAGCCATGCCTTGTCTCAGCTCCCCTCCTGTAAATGAGTGTGCTCTTCAGGGTCGGTTTTGTGCCAGAGTTTTCACATTTGCGGGGCTTTGGGTTGGTGATTTTGCCATTTAGAATTTGGAAGCAGGATGAAAGAAGCGCTGCTTCTCGACACAAGAAGGCTGTGATGTACCTCACAGAGAAAATGAGTTCAGAGCAGCTCTGTCCAGGCATCAGTTTCAGAGCTGTTGGCTGTGAGTTCAACGTGATAATGAATTATTGATACATGTTAAATAAGGTGTCTTTAAACAGAAATATACATAAAACAAGGTTATGGGTTGATTGGTTGGTAAAAATGTAGTGACCAGAGGCCCAAAGGAACATAATCCTGTGTTTTCCCTAGGAGTAATGGGGTGGTATCCACTAATTCAGTGTTTGTATTAAGCTTATAAAATATGACTCCCGTGATAAAGAAGAAACAGCTGTAATTATAACTGTAATTATCTGCTTAATTCAGTAGATCTCAATCCTTGGCTACACAGTGGAATCCCCTGGAGGGAGAGCATTTTGTAAAATATAGATACCTCAAATCATTCCAGGCCAAGGGAAAATGAACCTGGGGAGGTTAAAGCCTCTGCGCTGCTATGTTTTTAAATTTTCCCAAGTAATTCCAGAAATTGTTATTTTCTACCAAAATTACAGCTCAGAAAAGTGGAAGCTGTTGGATGCAAGGCTCTTTTTGTAAAGACCTTTTAGGATGAAGACATCAGGGGGGATGTTTATCTTCTTTTCTGAACTGAGCTCTCCTACCCTTCTTGGCTCATGATGCCATCTTGAAAATGCACCTGCTAAAGATGGTGACGTGGCATGCTATGGTGAAAGAAACTGTCCCCGATTACCTCAGGATTACATTCACCAGCTGTTGCATTCTCTACAGATGTCTATTATACAGGAGGAAAAGAAATCTGTATATAGTAAGCCCCTGTTTTCTGGTATCTGCACCAGACTATTTCCCAGCTTCCACCCCTAACCTCACAGGTCCCTTATCATCATCTGCCTTGAGACCATCATAATCAAATTCGTTATGCCCTTAATACCTATTTGCTGCTGTTTACTCCAACAATCCCAGGACTATGACATTTTTCCTCTTTGGTTACACTGTAAAACCAAGGGCCACTATTCAAAACTATTTCCGACCCTTCTCCAGCTCCTGAAAACTTTGTGCTGTGCACTCAGGAACTCAACCAGTAATAAAATCCTCCTTATTCTCCATGTCTCCTCTGCACATGCCTTTTCCTCTTTTGTCCCCACTATAACTTGACTAACTCCAGAAGGCATTTGTTCTTTGAACTTCATTAAAGTGCTGGCTATGCTCTCTTTTACTCTCCTCATGCCTGGTTTGAAGGTGCCCTAGATTTTATTATAAGCAGTAATTTCAATGTCTCAATAATCTCAGTACCAAGGATCTCACTCTTAAAGCATTGCTTCCTACCTTACCAGTGACTGTGTCCCTGACAAAAATCTCTGGTGCCACCAGAATCTAGGGTCCTTTTAATTGTGTCCTATATCTCATTTCTTCATAAGTCCCCCTACAATCCATCTCCCCCACACCCCTCACCTCACATTCTTTTATCTTGTCACCTCACAGTGAAGCTGCCATTTTCTGGTCAATGAAGCTTTCTGCCACTTGCATGGGTGAGCTGAAGAAGGCTGGGAGAAACTGAGTCTAAATGCAGAGCCATTCCCGTCAAGGAGGCCCTGAGAGCTTCAGGCAATGGTGCAACACTTTCCCTCCTGCCCTCCTGACTCTCTCATCTCCTAGATGACTACTCGCCTCCAACCTGCAATACCTCTTCCCCCATTTCATTCTCAGCCATCAATCTTGCTACCTATGTCACAAAGAAAACAGAAGTAGCCAAATAAGTAAGTGGGATAATGGATTCAAAGTGCTGTTAACCTAGAACTGTACCCACAACAAACCCATGAGAGTGAGTGACAAAAGAAGACAAATTTTAGGCCAACAAAAATTGAGAAAATATTAAAATATACTTAAAATAGAAAAATAATAGATACAGATGAAAAACTTTGAAAGATGGAATAGAAAAAAAGTAAATTATGGATAAGTATAAACAAATACTGGGTATACAAAATAGTAATATTTACTTTTCATTTTTCTATAACCCTCAAAATAACAGAAATGGGATGCATTGCTTCCAAACCAGTAAAAGGGAGGAGAGGAACAATTATTTCAAAATAATTCAAGAAAGAAGAAAATTAAAAAGGAATATAGTAAATAGAGGTATAAAGTACATACTAATTATTATAAATAAATCCAAGCATATGAATAATCACAATGAAATCAAACACTTCAAATAACAAAAATAATGATTTTAGAAAGAAATAAATACCAATTACATTCTGTTTACAAGATGTATTTTAAAAGTATAATTCTGGTGGGCCTGGGTGGCTCAGTCAGTTAAGCATCTGACTCTTGGTTTCAGCTCAGGTCATGATCTCAGGACCCTGAGATAAGCCCTGCCTGGGGTGTGGGCATGGAGCTCGTCTAAGATTCTCTCTCTTCTTCTCCCTCCACCCCTCCCTCCACGCTCTCTTTCAAAATCTACAAACATAAATACATAAATAAAGGCCAAAAATGTTTTAAAACATCAAGATAGGGGATCCCTGGGTGGCGCAGAGGTTTGGCGCCTGCCTTTGGCCCAGGGCGGGATCCTGGAGACCAGGGATCGAATCCCACATCGGGCTCCCCGTGCATGGAGCCTGCTTCTCCCTCTGCCTGTGTCTCTGCCTCTCTCTCTCTCTCTTTCTCTGTGACTATCATAAATAAATAAAAATTAAAAAAAAAAAACATCAAGATAAAAACTACATGATAAAGGGTAGCTTTTGTGGCTCAGCGGTTTAGCGCTGCCTTCAGCCCAGGACCGACCCTGAAGACCTGGGATGGAGTCCCACATCAGGCTCCTTGCATGGAGCCTGCTTCTCCCTCTGCCTGTGTCTCTGCCTCTCTCTCTCTCTCTCTCTCTCTCTCTCTCTCTCTCATGAATAAATAAATAAAATCTTATTAAAAAATTACATGATAGGCTAATATAAACAAAGGGGAAGTTTGTAATCTAGTATCATCCAAAAAGCATTGTTTAAGTCAAAAGCAATGCTAGAAAAGAGAGTCTCATTAAGGCTCTATTTACAAAATTTATAATAAATACTAAATATAACATGCATATGTCTTTAATGACATAAAGCTTTTATAGTAGTTGAAAGATTGGGAAAAACTCATATGGATACATGTGTTTGAATAAGAAAATTGTCACATGATAGCCAGCAGATTTTCAGAACACCTTACCCAACAAGTGGAGAATATCCACTAATTTTATATAACCCATATAGCATTTTTATAAAAATTAACCAGAAAAAAAAATTATCAGATATCAATCCATATCCAGGCAGAGAGCCTTACATTTGACAAAATTGGTGCCATTCAGTTCATACTTTCTGACTGCAATGTACTGAAGATAAAAAGTGACAGTTTTTATAGAGAAACTCTATAAATATAAGAAAACACATGGTCGTATAAGAGATCACAGTGGGATTGAGAAAACACTTAGAAAGGATAAGGTTAAAACTACACATTAAAATGTGTGACTACAACCAACATGACTTTCCAGGTAAACTGGTAGCCTTGGATTAACATAATGAAAAGAATAAATATTTTTAAATGAGGATAAAAAAAAAAACAGTTCTTAACATCCAGAAGCTGGCCTGTTGCCATCAGTCTGCTGTCCTCCACTGATCATAAATTATTTCAAAGAACAGAGCAACTCTGTGACTGAGATGGATCAAGACACAAACAAGACCACTCCATAACTGTGTTTGGAGACAGAGAAAACATGACTATTTTCCAAACCACAGAATACTCTACACATCCCTCTCTTCTAATAATAGGAGTGATAGCTACTTCTTAACCAATTATAGATTTAGCCTCTAATTTTCCCCCTTTCTAGATAAGATTTATTCAGACACCCAATCATTGAATTACCCCACTTCCCAACAACAGCTAACTTAGGGCAAAGGTGTACTATATCGATCCCTTTTATTGTAATAAACAATAAACCCCCTTTGTTCCCAGTGGTTTTGGGGTGTTGGGCATTGACAAAAAAAGGGAAGGCATATAATTAAACATACAAAGCATAACAAAACAACAAATTAGAGAAAATAACTAAAATAGTTTGAAGGGAATATGTAAGATCAAGAGCCAAAATTATGCAATATCAGATAAATATAAAATAGTAAGAGGAACAAAAACAGCCAAAAGTTAGTCTTTGAAAAGGCTTAAATAAAGGGCAAACCCTGATAAAGTAACAAAAAGAAATAAGGCACACTTACTAGGGATGGAAACAATTTGTGTGGTTGGATAATTAGAGACAGCAGAATGCATTTTGAGCAAATTTAGGTCAATATATGTGAACATTAAATAGACAAATTCTTTTGTCCAAAATAGGCTTCAAAATAAACACATGACCTCAATAAAACAAGCCTACAACCATCAATACAATTGTATACACGGTCAAAATGTTTATACAAATAAAACACAATGACCAGGTGGTTTTTACAAATGAGTCCTAATATTCTTCATATTAGATCATTTCAATCTTACACAAACTCTTCCAGAGAATGCAAAAATAGAACGTCCTCAATTTATTTTATGTGACAAGTAAGTTAACTTCAAAATTAGATAAGAATAGTATGAGAAAATCACAATTACAAGTGCTGATGCCAACATCCTAAATTAAATATTAACAAACTCAATCCAGCAACATATAGAAATACAACAAATCATTCCCAAGCTGGGTTTATCCTTGCAAATCAAGTTTGGTTTAATCTCATAAGAAAAAAAAATGTTCACGTATTGTACTACATTAATAGATAAAGGCAAAGAAACATATGGCTATCAAAATAAATGCCAAAATCATTGAATAAATCTCAATCATGCACTGATGATAAAAGGTCAGTTCTCAAAATAGGAACAGAAGGGAATACCACACAGTGATAAGGTGAATCCACGGAACACACACAGCATCCATTTGCTCACTGGTGAAATGCAAAACCACTCCATTCACATTAGGAACAGTACACGAATATTCACTATGACTAACATCCTTTTAGTATTGTATAGGAACCCCAACAAATGCACTAATGACATTAAAAAGTTATCAGATGTTATAATTACACATTATGCAACCCTCTATGTAAGAATTTTGAAAGAATTTACAGATAAATTATTAAATTAGTAATAAGATTTAATAATGTCCCTGATACAATAGAAATACATAAAAATCAACTGCATTTTCTACGTACTAATATCAGTTATAATTGATAATTACAAACAAATATCATCCACTGCAGTAACAATATATAAAGTGCTCAGACTGAAATCTATCAAAAGATTAACAAATGTAGTATTACATAAAGGAGAAATATCTGCTCCTGGATAGGGACTAATTAAGAGGTGAATTCTCCAAAACTGATGTAATGCATTTACAATTAACATGTATTGTTCTTGTTTGTTTTGAGGAACTGTGCAAATTAATTCTAAAATGCATGTGGAGGGAAGAGAAAATAAAAAGACTTGTCTTGCCAGATTTCAGGCTAACAAAAAGACAATAGTAATTAAGACAGTGTGGTATTATCATTGGCATAATCAAATTTGCCAGCAGAATGAAGTAGAGAACTCAGAAATAGACTCACACAAAACATAAGGACGTGATATGTGGTAGGGATGGTATGGAAAGATGGTGTGGGGAAAAAAAAAAAAAAAGTGTTTCAATCTTTTCAGTCTAAGACAGCAGTTTACTCATACAGGGGGGAAAAAAACCCTCAGAATAAACACAACGATTAATGGAAGCAGATTAAATATTTAAATATAAAAGACAAAATCTGTGGCAAATGGATTCTAAAATGTATCCCAATTATTACAGCTCCTGGTATCCATGCCCTTTTCCTTGGCTGTGGGTGGGACCTGTGATTTGGTTTCTAACCAAACTTGATTAGGTGTTGCTTCCACGAATATGCTACATGGTTAGCACATTTTCTACTGATTCTCTCTCATCCTGTCTTTTGTGAAGGAAACTGACATATGGATAACCCCATATGGTAAATGACTGAGGATGATCTCCAGCCAACAGCCAGAAAAGCACTGAGGCTTTTAGTCCAACAACCCACAAGAAACTGATTCCTGCCAAGACCAGTGTGGGCTCAGATGCCAGCTTCTCAGGGTGAGTTTCAAGTGAGAGCCCCGTCCTAGACAGCACCTTGCTTACAGTTCTGTGAGGGGCCCTGAGGGAAGAGCCAGGTAAGCCATGCCTGGATCCCTGACCCACAGCACAGAAACTGAGATAGTAAATGTATTGTTTTAAGCCATTATATTTGTGGTAATATTGTTTTGCAGCAATAGACAATGATTAAACATTAAAAATCCTCAGAATAAAACTGGGGAGAACATTTTCTTTGCTAAGACCCTAGAGAAGATTCTTTAATACAATGCAAAAAGGGTATAAATAATAAAGGAAAAAACACTGACATATTCACTTACATTCATATGAAGAACATCTGTGTATCAAAACACATCCCAAAAGTTATAGTACAAGGATCATGAGACTATAAACAGAAAAGCTATTCACAATACATACAACCAAAAAAGGATTAGTATTATTAATATATGGTAAACTCCAATGAATCAGTAAGAAAAAAGAATGAACTCGATAGAAAAATGGATGGAAGACATGAGCATGGATTTCATTTCACAAGAGAAGAAACATAAATGGAAATAGAAAGGAGTACACCAGGGTGCATGTGCTATATGTCATTAATAATCAAAGGACTGCAAACAAAACAAAAATGTGACACCTTTCAATCCCAGCTTCATCTTTCCACATCCAGAAAAGAAAAATGTGACTCCTTTTCATTGTATCAGACAGGAAAATATTTAAAAGGTGTGAAAATGTCAAATATAGGAGAAAATATAAAGCAATGGAAACTTTCTTATAATGGCTAGAGTGTCAGTTTGTAAGGATCATCTAGAAAAATACTAACTTGGCATCATCTAAAATAGTTAAGGATGTTCTTTCAGTCCTAAACACACACACACACAACACCAGGAAGAAGGTTGGAGTGGCAGTGGGGTACAAACAAAACACAGTAACAATATTCTTACACAGGTGCATTACAGAACATACACAATTTTTACACACAATGTGTGGATATTTCCGAGGTCGAGCAAGATAGAAGATAAAGTATGGCATGTTTAGATAATGGCATATTCAGATAATGGGACACCACCATGTTGGAAATAAGTGGTCTTCACCTACGAACATCAAAATGCAGTAGACACACTAGATTTTGAGGAAAGAAAAGCAAGTTGCATAAAAATATATGTAGTATGTTCCTGTGTACATAATGTTTGAAACCATGCAAAAGTATACACTATGTTGACAAGGACAGACACATATGTGGAGCTATAAAGAAAGCAAGGAAATAGTAAACAGAAACTCAGGATAGATGTCCCCTCTGGGATCACTGTCCGGAGCAGCAGGATGTGATAATGGAAGATCAGATGGAAGGCTTAGCCTCTAGCATAAATTGTGGGTGACAGTCATACTTTTATTCATTCTATTAATTTCTTTTGTATCAAACATGCTTTTTTAAAAAAGATTTTATTTATTTGTTCATGAGAGACACAGAGAGAGAGAAAGAGGCAGAGACATAGGCAGGAGGAGAAGCAGGCTCCCCACAGGGAGCCCCATGGAGGACTTGATCCCAGGCCCCGGGTTCAGGCCCTCAGCCAAAGGCAGACGCTCAACTACTAAGCCACCCAGGCATCCCTCAAATATGCTTTGTACCATAATGTAGAATATGTGAGTATATAAATTCTCACTCTTAAGTTCCACCTCTGACCACAGAAACTTATCAATATCATAGAAGAGGGCTTCTGACTTCCCAGATAGGGTCAACACAACTTTTCAATGTCAACATATTACTGTAACCTATTTTGAATACCCATAATATCTACAGGTTGATAAGTGAGGGAAGTAGAGTTGGCATGTGCAAGAATCAGCATAATAGGGGCACCTGGGTGGCTCAATTGGTTAAACGTCTGCCTTCCACTCAGGTCATGATTCCCGGGTCCTGGGATCGAGCTGCACGTGGGGCTCCTTGCTGAGCAAGGAGTCTGCTTCTCCCCCTCCCTACCACTCATGTGCATATTCTCTCTCTCTCTCTCTCTCTCTCCCCACTTCTCAAATTAAAAGAAAAATATCTAACAAAGGAAAAAAGTATCAACACAGTAGTAATTTCTAATATATATAGTGAACCACACCTAGTAAGAATGTAGAGAGCAATGCCAAAGGAAAATCATCAGGGAACGGAATTTCTATCAATGGTATGAATCCTACTACCATAGGTCTGCAGCAGTTGGACCCAATACAGACGGGCATTCTCTTTTGCACTCGTTGTTGGAAGGCTGAGTTTCTGGCTAGAGGCTCTGGAATTTACTCTTGGGTCCCCATATAGAGCCATGGAAGTCAGAAAGCATCCAAACTTACCAAGAATCAACTATAGGATAAGAAACTGTAGAATTTTACCCCAGCCGAAGAATATGTGCAAATGACATGTGATTTAACAGAAAAATATTCTTCACAGATCAAATAATTGTATATATTGATGCAATCTTTGTTTGGAGTGATATTCCCACATAGTCTTAAATACCTCAGCTTTCATGCTCACTTCATAGTAAGTGGAAAAAATAAAATAGAAAAAATGCAATGGTTACAATACAGAAGATCACAATTAAGTATCTGTTGAATGAAGGTATGGGCATAAAGATATGCTTAGTGTTACACAAATGGCACTTGTGATATGAAATACGATTTCCATAGCATCACAATTAAATTCAAAATGGTCTCTATCTCAATGAAACTCAGTATATGATATGCTCTGGAAAAAAAAAAAAAAAAAAAAGAAAACAGCAAAAGACCCGTGGCTCTGGAAAGGACAAAGACATGGAAGCTGAACTAAGTGAAAGTTGCAATATTTTTTTTTTCTTGAAATGGGAACATAAAGCACTGCTTTCAATTAATACATTAATTGTATAAGTGTGATTTTATGTTCCTTTGACTCAATTGATATGTTCAATACTATGGTAAAATAGAGGATAATTTAAATACTAAACTAAAATATAAAAGACCAGAGAGTTGTAGGTGATCACAAAGAGGAAACAAGTACTGTTCCATGATTTTTTACATGTGGTTTTATTTAATCCATGCATCGACTCTAGGGAAGTTTTACAGAGGGGTAATGGAGACTTAAAATTAGGAAAGTTGCCCCAAACCTCACAGCTGGTCAGTACTTACTGACCTAGGGTTTGTTGTATTCAGGTTTTTTTTTTTTTTTTCTAATTTCAAAGCTCATATAATATATAAAAGTGTTATATAAATGTAACATTTTAACAGAAATGGCCTCCTTCAAATTAAGCAAGGAAATGGGGGGAAGGTACAAACAGCCTGTGGAAGACCCCCAGGAGTTGTCTGCTAGTTATTCAGAGAAGACCGTAGGCCTCCTATGGTAATGCAACTCTGCCAAGTGGGCACGTGTGTGCACAAGCAGGTACCTTTCTACTCATGTGTTCCACAATGGCATTTTTTTGATAGTTTTATAATTAGTGGTGGGTAGAAGACAAATTGAATGTGTGTGCAATTCAGTTTATTTTAGTAAATCTGGAGAAGTAACCACAAGTTTGTTGGTGCTCAAAAACCCACTGTAAGCATGCTGTGCACTGTTAGCATTGAAATAGCCACAGAGCTCAGGTTAATGTCTGATAATGAAAAGTAAAAACACCTGACTTTTATTAACTGCATTCTTTATATTCACTTATCTTTGTATAGGTATCTTACGAAAGCAATTTCATCACTTGTTGGTCATATTGTGTTCTTTTACACATGAATAAATCTCCCCTTCAAAGTTTTGTGAAATATGACATTAAGCATCAGATTAAAAAGGCGTAATATAGTTAAAATAGCCATATTTTAAAATCTCATGTACTTTAAACCAATCTACAATAAAATTAATCTTTTGGAGCAAAGTGAAGGAATAAATGAATACATAATTAAAATAATAAATAAATACCAGAAAAAATGGGCAATATTCTTTCACTGTAGTACAATAAGGGTTTAGAGCATGATTTGCATCATGCAATAAGTAAGAAGTGTGTTATGCATTGTGTACAGAGGGGTGCCAGATTTTAATGCAGGGATTGAAGAGTTTCTAGTGCTCACATCCTAAGTGAGGCAAGTGACAGTGACTGGGAGCTCAATCCGTTTCCGAAAAGAAAAAATAATATGAATGAAGAGCAGCGCAGGTGATGCATGTGTGTGAAAGTTTGCTTCCTTAAACCATTAAGAACAATGTGTATATCCCAAAGAGAGAGGAAGATGACATAAGGTAAAACATCACATATCTCTGACATTTGAAAACCTGAAACATATAAGTAAAATTCAACATCAGTGTTAGCTAATATACTGCAAAAAATTACATTTGATCTTAAGAGTGCACAATACAAAAATAGTTTAAAGAAATAAAACAGAAAGGGTAATTGCAGTGTATTATGAAAAAGGTTTGCTCAAATTATTCTTTATCATTTTTCTCAAGGTTTAACTACAATAAGATTTCAAAGAGATTTTTAAATAGTTCATAGAATTAACACAATTGTTATAGGAGTATTCTCCTGTGTACTTTACTTTCTGTGCTCTAAGTTCATTCATTCCTTCCTTCCTTGCTCCCTCCTTTCCTTCCTTCCTTCTTTCTCTTTTCCTCCCTTCCTGCTGGTATTATTTACATGACGTAGGAAAGACCAGATTTTTTTTTCCTTAAATGAATTCCACTTGAGTATATTAGATTGTTAGTCACAGATTTGCCACAAGTATGCACTCCCATTTGCTGTAGACTCCTTTGAACTAGAAACATTGTGAAATGCAAAATAAGAATGTGTTTCTTTCTAATCCCCACTAGACTGTCAGCGCCACAGGTTTTGTTCACTTTTGCATTCCCAGTATTGATAGCTGTACCTAGCAATGTGGGTCTGGAAGCACTGGGAGAGGAGCAACAGGAAAAGATGCTATTGGCCAGTTGGACTCTGGATGAAGAACATGGTGTTATCCTTCTTACTGCCATTACTAGAATGATCTGCACACACACACCAGTCAGACCTCATTCACACATTCTTTTCAGAGTATCTCTTGATACTCACCTACAGCCAAATTTCTTTGTTGTGAATTGTGTTGGTTGAGTGAGTGGGAATGGGGAAAGAGCGAGTGCTGGTTTTGTTCTATTGACACTGGTCTTTTGGAAAAGCTACTCATTGATGGGATGTCCTAGGACGGCCAGAGCCAAAATCTAATTTAGAAAAAAAAAAAAAGTGGTGATCTTCATCCAAGTTTACCAGTCATAACTTCCTCTCAGTAAATGACTCCTTTCCTCACAACCACCGTTTCAGAAATAAAGAAACCAGATCTACTGAAAAACAACTGTTTAGTGTCTTTCCTCTGGTGGTCATCACTACCTGGCATGTTCCCCCTTGTCGACTTCTTGGTGAATTCCTATTAGCTTTGAAGTCTGTAAAGACTGCCAATTCCTCACACAGCAGGGACATAGTCAACTGATTTTTCTGTTCTTCCCTCACACTGGTCAGGATCCAGAAGATTAAAAAAAAAAAAAAAAAAAAAAAGGATCCAGAAGATACCCAAAAGGTATAGTGAATAAATGAACTGATAAACTGTATATCCACTAAAAATTCCCCTGGGATCCCTGGGTGGTGCAGCAGTTTAGCGCCTGCCTTTGGCCCAGGGCGCGATCCTGGAGACCCGGGGTCGAATCCCACGTCGGGCTCCCGGTGCATGGGGCCTGCTTCTTCTGCCTGTGCCTGTGTCTCTGCCTCTCTCTCTCTCTCTGTGACTATCATAAATAAATAAATAAAAATTAAAAAAAAAGTTCCCTTGCAAAAAAACCATATTTCCTATAGAGATAATAAGGGTTTCAAATTTATTTGTAAAAGAAGTACCATGTAAAGTTATGAAGATTTTAGGAGACCTAAAATCCTATGGCTCAATGAGGAGCGCATCAGAGATTCATTCGCTAAAGACCCTTCTTTAAAAAAATAAAATAAAAAATAAAAAGTTCCATGCCAGTCCTGTGCACCAAACTCAAAATGTCTCAGGTAATCTTTTTCATGAGTAACATATGCAGCATGAAGATCTTACCAATAGCAGCAGGGACAAATGTAGAGCACAGGTGCATAGTACAGGGATGCTCTTGCCATTTAGTAACTGGGGTGATGTATAAAGAATGCAATGAGTCAAAGTCAGAGATAGAGCTGGGATTAAGTACCGTCACTGAAAGGTACAAGTTTTGTGGCTGAAATTCTGAGGCTGAATTTCAATATTCAATGTGCCCCGTTTCAAGTCCCTGCCTTCTCAGCTCCACATAAAATCCTCGCAGTCACCCAAAGATCTAAAGAGAGTTATTAGAAAATTATCCCGACCATAGCCAAGTTGCCTTTAGCTTTTCATTTACTCGTAGTGGAGTCTTGTTATACACATAGTTCCAATACGCTAGTTTATGATCTCAGTCTATCTTTTCTTCACTGAATAATTGGGTAAGTGTGAAAAACAAAACAAACACAAAAAATGAAACCCTCTATCGTTTGGAAGCCTTAGCTGAACCTATCTTTGGAAACAGAATTAATTAAATATGTACACGTTACTTGAAATAAATGTAACAAAAGCTCATGTAAATTATAGCTCAAGCATCTACAAGTTAGAGAATGTTAGAATCTATTGCTTGGCGTTCCTATCATCCTTTGTGCAAAAATTCATTTAGTTCTTAGGATATTATTTGAATTTTTCTGCCAACATGAAGGGAATGACACTGATCAAGTAATGGAAAAAACTGCCTTAGCAGATATTTTATATATATTAGGCACACTTTAGCCACATTTAAATAAGCAGTAAATAGTCCACATGTTAAATTCCTTGATATCTTCTATATTAGGCATCCTTACCTCTGGAAATGGTATTACATATTGCCTTCTACTTACATTTTTTTTCCTAAATTAATCAGCGAATATTTTTCTAATTATCATCAGTTAATCAAGCCAATCAAATGTAGTGATTTTAAAACCATTGCTAATGTCTACTCACACATAATTGGATATACTTTACATATCAAGAATGGCTAGGATCTTTGATGATGCACCGGAAAGTGCTGATAAACAATGTTAATCAAAGTATGTAACACTTCCACAAAAGGAAAATGTTTAAGATGCACTAGTGTGGGTGGAGGGCAGCTTCTTCTTTGAATACATTTGCTGAAGGTTTCTTGGAAGTCCTCTGCCATGCCTGGGAGTTTTAACACCCCATTCTTGCCAGATATTTACTAACTCTCCGTTGGTTTAAAAAGACAGCCAACCAAAGGTTTAATATTTTGGGTCTAGATCTAATATGTATGTGGGTTTTTTTTTTTTTAATTTAAAACCTTTATTAACAGGTACTTACCTAATATGTACATATTCTTATTTGCTTAAAACTTGTGCCACTTTAGGTTTCTATCAATTAAATTTAGGCATACTCATCAATTCATCTTGCTTTTCCTGAAGAGTCTCCTACTTCCTATTCTCTCCAGAATTCATTACAGTAAACTCAGTTCTGGATATGGTCTTATTCTTTCATCCGAAGTGAGTCATTTGCATTATTTCTAACTTTTGAGAACCATATATATTATTACCACTGCATTTGTTACTCATGAGTAAAGTCTTTTTTTTTTAATTTCAAGACTTAAATTCTATTATTTTAATAACAGTTTTTATCCCAATTAGTTCTAAGTCTGAGGACATTAATATAGAAAGGGGTTAATTACACAGAGGACAGGTGTTTCCTTTAAAAGTGTCACAAAGTGGGATCCCTGGGTGGCGCAGCGGTTTAGCACCTGCTAAAGGCCCAGGGCGCGATCCTGGAGACCCAGGATCGAATCCCACGTCGGGCTCCCAGTACATGGAGCCTGCTTCTCCCTCTGCCTATGTCTCTGCCTCTGTGTGTGTGTGTGTGTGTGACTATCATAAAAAAAAAAAAAAATTAAAAAACAGAAGTGTCACAGAGTGACAATCATCCCTTTAATTATTTTCAAGATGGTAAGAATAAAATTAAGTGTGGAGACTTTTTGAATTTTTCTGGATCTAACACCCTAAGGATGCAGGACCTGGATATTCTGGGTGCCAGTCAACTCAGGCATTAGTATAAGGCAAGGGGTCCCAAGCATGAACATTTGCGTGCAGATCCAATGGCTGGGTCATCCCTCACCCATCACATTCCTCACGTGGGAAATCTGTAAATAGAGGTCTCTTCCAGCAAACTTTCCCTTGGGGTGCAGGTGGGCAAGGACAGTGCCAGGGAGACTCACCTTAGCATTGCTGTGTGGGGGTGAAAGGACACACAGTGAAGAACATTTTGGTAAATCTGTCCCTTTCTTTAGCTATCAATAACATGCCCCCGCATCATTCACACAGCTATTCTTTATTGTTTTCCCCACCTCTCCTCGGATTCCTCCCCATACTCAACCTGGTTCCCTCCTTCCCCGTGGGGGTGTTTCTGCAAAGTTAAAAGGCAGTGGTACAGATTCTGCACACATTTGTAATTCTTACCTTGAGCAGATCTGCTATTACTGCCAACCCAAAGCCTTCTTATTTGATCTGATTTGAGATCACACATCCTGGGAATTGAAAGCAAACACCGACACTATGACCAATAATGGAAACAGTGTTCCCATCCATGGAGCAATTTTTACATGGTTGTTGATAACCCTGAGATAGGTAGAATAACCTTCCTTGAGAATAACTGTAGATTCGGGTCTTCAGCTGCCCTCTCAACCTATATTAATACAATATGATTGCATTAATTTTGACATTGTGAAGAGAAAGGGAGAGCAGTGGGAAGGAAGGAGATGTAGGGGAACATGAGCGATCTGCATTCATGCTATAGTGGAAGAGAAATGACAGCCACGTTAGGTTTAGCTGGAATGTAACATATCCACAGCTTTATCACTCTGGAGGCACATTTTGACATAACAAACTACTGAGAAAGAACCACTTTGATCTAGGTCAGAATGACAGACTCCCAAGTGTTCGAGAGCTTGAGGAAACTAGTCTGAAACGTCAGGAAGACTGCAATCTGTACAGAGATTTTCATCAGGTCTCGACACTGCGTAATGGTATTTATCCAATGCATTGTAATTACTGCACTGGCTTATAATGGCACGGCATTTTGATTTCAGAGCTTACCAAAATAAAATGAACCACATTTTATGACGACTACATTTATAATAAGATGCAGATGGTAAAGGAAACAGATGCCTCTGACATCATCTCCCATTTGCCTTCAACTTTTGCAGACACTGGCAGTCTGTAAACTCATTCAAAGGGATGCAGGATAAGTCAGGCAGTTTTCCAACTCTGTTTCCAGTCTAAAAAAACACTGGCAGCAGTGGCATTGCTTTCTCTGAGTCATGCAGTGATAATTCCACAAAAAGAAATTTGATTCTAAGTGTCAGGCTTTAATGCAAAATTAATCATCAGGGAAAAAAAATCCCCACCAATGTCGGGACTTCAACAATTAGTAACAACGGACTGTTCTGCATGACAGTGACAGAAAGGACATGGTGCGGTGCAAGTGGTGTGATGGGAACAGCTGTAGCTTCAAGGAGGCAAGAAAGAGAAAAGAGAGTTTTAAACAGACAGGCAAGTCTAAAATACTCTACCAGCCCTTGGCACCCAGATTGTTCAAAGACTGACTCTTTATTACTTCTAAGTAAAAAACTTTAAGGAGGCTTTTGAGATCACTACTGCTGACCTCAAAAAAAAAAAAATGTTCATTCTGTGTTTCCATCTGTATTTTTTCCAGAAGGAATCCTATAGTTCTGATAGGAGCTTTCACCATTTCCCCAGTGATAACACTGAACATTATATACAGTTAAAAAAAAAAAAAATACAAATTTTTTTTTTTTTTTTTTTGGTGCAAGATAAATGTGTTAGAAGATCCTTTAAAAAAGATAAGGAACTTTTGTAGTCCATCTTGAAAGGAAGAGATGCTTGGGCAAAGCAGCAATTGAAAGGCCTTTAGCAGTGTTTGAGGTTCCAAGATAGATCAGCACAGTTACAGACGAGGCAGACGGCTAGACGAAAACCTGTAAAATCTTCCTACCTCCCCCGACCACCATCACGTAACTTCATCTATGCCTCTGTAGTAGGAACATTTCGGCAGGAAAAAAAAAAAAAAAAATTCAGAAACAAAGGCAGGGATAGCGGTGATGTAAAAATAAATCCTGCTAGACCGAATATGGTGCCTATTTTTAAAATAATCTCTGTGCAAGTAACAAACTGAACACACGCGCACACGCACACACACACACACACATAGTACAAGAATAAACAAACTCTCGTTAATTCACATCCACAAACCGGGTTGCAAAGTATTAGTGCAAATCTCTGCTGACCTGCAGCATTTAGTCCATAAACTTTGGATATCCTAGACGCTCCATCAGTGTCCAGCAGATGTTCTCAATCAATTTAATTTCATCTCTAGGCAGGTTTTGTTTCCAAACATTAGTATTAGTTGGTGATATCTCCCCTTCGTAGGGAAGATAGAAAAGGTTTGTGGAGGTGGCAAACAATATTTGGTTTAAACTAGCAGGAGACAAAGGTATTCCAAGAAAGGCAAAAATCCTTTCAGTGGTTTTCTGAGGAAAATGTACAATATCTTCAAACTTGATCAGCTGGTAGCTGGTAGGCAGCAAATCTGTATTTATTCTCAGGGCTGCTGCTGTGTTTGCCAGCCACAAATGAGACAACAGGGAGACTGCGTTTGACTTGGATTTTGATAATTCTTTCCTCAACGATTCATATTCGAAAGCATAGCCTGAATTTAAGTTACATTTGCCTTTACCTCCCTCTATTTTAAACAATTTAGCTAAGTGCTCTGGTACATTTTTCAAAGAGTAGAGACTTGGTTTACTACTGTACAGCATTGAATAAATCCATGCCCGAGGGTCCCTTACTATGTACAATGCCCTCATAGAAGCTCCTAAAACTTCCTGAAAAAAATGAAGCTTTAAGGTCCAGCTCCCGCTGCTTAAGCTGAGCACAGGACGTGCGGTTGGGTAATAGACCAGGTGTCTCCTCAAAGCCCTAATATATTCAGCATCTCTATCAAAGGTGCCTTTCATTCTACTTCTTTGTTCTGGCAAAGACTCTCTCCTTTTCAATTTTCTTTTCTTGTCCTTATTCGCTGTAAAATATTGGGCCAGTTTACCCCTACTGGGTTCATGCAGATGGATGTTTTGCAAATGTAGTTTCGTGTCTTGAACTAAGGACTGCAACCAGCCTCGGAGCAAACGGAAATGCACACCGTGGATATCAGATGCCTTCCATTCACAGGCGTCTACAAATGAGTCAATTTCAAATTCAGTTTCAGGAATATCGATGTAGGTTGTAGGAACTCTGATGTAGAGAAAATCACTACTGTTGAAAAAAAGTTGTTTGAGAATTTCAGCCCCCGAACCAGGAAGTGAGGTAATGACGACGTTGGGAAGATCGACGTGGTGCCCCTCGGAAGACAAAGACTTCAGGCTTGCCTCGGCCTCCGTCCTTGCCCATTTTGCACAGATGGGCTGAGTGCAAGTGCTCCACACATCCAGCAGCTCAATAAACCACAAGGCAATAACAAGGATTAGGATCCACCGCATTAGCTTTCTAAAAGAAAGGTAAAACCGCCACTGAAAGGTTAAAATCACCAAGCTAATGCACAAAATCAATCCGACTGCTATATTAAATTTAAATCCAAAGGGGAAAATAACCCTATCATGTCTTATGGGCTTTGCTATTGCTTGAGTGCCCAAACCAAATCGGGTTATCTGGCCCTGGTCAGCCACATTGGCAAAGCCGCCAAAACCCAGGTAATTGAACCTTGTCTTCAGGTTATGGTAGTCAGTTACGATGGAAACAACATGTTCAGTATTATTGACATTGAGAGAAATCTGAAGTCCAGAATTGGAATTATCGATAAATCTGCAGCTGGAAACATTGACATATGGCCCATAAAAGACATATGCAATTCTCGTGATCGTGGATTCCATCTGAAATGTAACATTAACAAATTGAGTCCACCGTTTCTTAAATTCAGCAGCTTGCTCTGCCTCTTGTATACTAGCAATGGGACTATTGCCACGATGGTCAAACCAGAACATTCTGTAGTGTGCATCCCACACATCCATCATGGCGCCATTGTACCTGTTCATAAACCTATATGGGATGTACTTAAAATCGATGTCCAGATTATGAAAGAAGGCACTGACAGATTTTATTGGGGAATTGTCTTGCCTCTCAACGTGATCAACAACCAGCAACGTTTGAGAATTTAAGAGAAGCAAAGCACGATACACACTTTTCAGCTTCATTGCTGAAGAGTAAGCAGACACAGCTTCCCCACTCACAAATATCATTTCTCCGTGTTGAGAGGCAGTAATGACTTCCCCTGCTGCATCACCAGCCTCCTCACCGGTCCACTTGAGCCACTGTGCACATTCTCCCAGTTGACCTTCCCAGGGCTTATTACACTGGCTTGTGGGTGATGGAGCAAACACCAGTACATTGTTAAGGTGGCTCAGCTTGGGTCCATAGAGAGCTTCAGAAACAAATACTTGCCCATTGGGGGCAAAAGTAAATGAGTTCTGATCTGGATGTTCATGTCCTGGGTTAAAGCTTCTCCACCCATCAATCCAGGAGTATGGCTGAAAGTGAACTATGTCATACACAGCTCGCCCCCCTAGCTTCCCAGATTTAAAAGACACAAATGTATTGGTCTGTGTATTTGGCAACCCAGCTCCATAAGTGACAACACCCCAGTTAGGGAATATGTGCATTTTTGCAGTACCATATTCAGCAGGAGGCTGTGGGGTGAGCTGGGGATCATACCAGATGAATTCAGTGTGAAGAGTACTCCACCTCTGGGCAGTGGAGGGGACCATCGGTCCATCCTTAGGTCGGTGCCTTCTAATTTGCTGAGCTAACCAATTCCCAGCTCCATTCTTTAAGATAAACTTATCCAAAAACACCAACTGGCTCTCTGGACCATAAAACCAATTATAATTGGAATCTGCTATACCCACGGTTCTTTGGAAGCCTGGTAAAAGGGTGGCATAATAGAACCAAAAGTGCATTTTTAACCAGTTATTATCCAAGTTGTTGATATTAAAATGGCGCTGGGCTAGAAAAACATACTGTGTGACCGATTTAGCTGTGTAGCTTCCATAGGCCACGCCTTCATCCAGAGAACCGTCAACAATGTGATTCAACAGAAACATGGTCTTTTCCATCACATCTACTACAACCTGTTTCCATATATTTGCTTTGGATCCTTTATCTACCCCAGTCACCAAAGCCCCGGTGAGTAATGCTACCATGTTAGTCGCCTGGTGATTATGGAGAAGTTGTTTGCCCCACGAACGGACCTTGGAATACTCATACATCTCCTCAGTAACAGCCCATATTTTTTCCAGGTATTTTTGTCTTCGATGATCATCTAGTAAGTTATACAAAAAGTCAAAGGCAGTGGCAAAGCCTGTTAAGGAATGGCCAACTGGAACCTCATCCCCTGGTGCATTCTCAACTAGCCAGTCTTTGTAGCCAACCATCCTGTCCATATATTCCAAGATAAACTCAAAGGCGACTTTGTCTTCTGGGCTTAACAAACAGTACAATGCTAAAGGAGGCAGATTGTTACCATAAATTTCATTCCACTTGGCAGCAAAATCAGCATGCTTGGGTGGAGGTAGGTAGTATGTGGGGTTGGACAGCATAACTGTTACTGCACTTCTGATAGCTCGAAAGAGATGCAAATGGCTTGTACGAGACTTCTGTCTCATTGCCTGGATTTCTCCAGCATCAAAATATAAACTTGGATGAAGCATACTTTTCTTCAGCTTGTGATTGGGTTTGAAATCTTGCACTTTCTGCGTCTTAAACTGATCTATATCATCTGTGAAAACTGCCCAGTCAGAGTAATTGCTCACAGATTCCTCAAAAGTGGAGAAAGCAAACACCACTAAAGCTAAAAATAAGAAATGTCCTGTAAACATTAACGCCATGATCCATCGGGGAGTTCCCTTCCTTAGGCATACATGTCAAACACAGTGCTCCGCGTATTTCCCATCTGCCTAGGATAAGACATGCATTTAAGGCCTTGATAAAACAGACTGTAAATCATACATGCTGTGAAATCCAGCTGACATTCGGTTCATTCAAAGCAAGCGGGGTCGCCAAAAAGAGAAACTTAGAGCATCTATCTGTGTCCCTGACACAGTTTTGCTTCCAATAAAATCTCAAGGAACGTTAAAACCTCTAATGTTTCTGTATCACACAGCAAACAGTGGTAGAGTCAAATATACTAGGAATTCGGGATTTACTTCCTTTACATAAATCTAACACGAAGAGTCAAAACACACATTGTTTAAAAAAAAAAAAAAAAAAAGTAAGTACTCTAAAAATGCAAATTAAGAAACCATTCCTAGGATAGGAAACCATGTCTGGTGATAAAATCACCCACACAGATGATGCTGGTGCCTGCGTCTGCCCAAAGGAGCTGATGAAGTACTGAAATTCTTGAAGTTGACTTGGTCGTTCTCCCCTTTCCACTTTTCACACTTGTGCTTTGAAAATTTTTTCTTCTTCCATTTTTGGGAAAAGAGCATCCTCCACAAGTGTTTCAAAGTCCTACTTGATTTCAAAAACTCAAAATCTCTGCCCTCACTGCAAATCTGTCTTGTTCAGGCTTACTTACTCATCATCATCCCCCACGATGACCCAGAGAAAAGTATCTTCACGTCGTCCTTTGTCAGCTTCATCTGTTCAACTACGAAAATCTGATCTCTTCAGCCACCTAGGTTGGCTTCTTTTCCAATCACGAAGTAACCAACCACCAACCGGGAAAGAAAACTTCCCCTTTCACCAAGACTGACGGCTCTTTTCTGTTCCTTTCGCATGACACTCCTTTCTGGAGGGAAAAAAAAAAAAAAAGAAAGAAAAAAAGAAATTCTCTGAGGCTACAGATACCCTGGGAGTGGACGCGAGCACAACCCTTACCCAACACAGTCCAAGTCAGCTCGCGGGGTTCTGGCAGGTGCACAGCGAGGATAACGGGGCCGGTGGCGGACGACCAGCCGCTGCTAGCGGCGACTTCCCCGCGGCACCTGTGCTAGCTGGGGCTTGCTTTACCCACTCAGCGCGTCTTTTTTTTTTTTTTTTTTTTTTTTTTTTTAATTCAAGCGCAGTTAACACGAAAGACGAGTCCCGCTCTCACCCTGGCTGTTCTGGTCGCAGCGGGCTCAGGGACAAAAGGCAGGAGCTGGAAGGGCCGTCTTGGCTTCCGGTCGAGCCCTGAGCTCCGACGGGGCCGCAAGGTGCCTCCGCGAGGGGCCCCGCGGCAGCCTCACCTGTGGCCCCGCCGTCCATCCCGGCCCGACGCCGCCAGGGGGAGCTGAGACCCCGGCTACGGCGCAGCGTCGCCTCTGCCCGGCCGCGGCTCCGCAGAACCTCACCAAGTTTCAGTCCAGGACAAGTCTCCTCCGCAGGAAACACGAACGCCGGAGTTTCCTGCACCGCCCCGCCTGTTGCATTTTTTCTCCCTCCCCGTTCGCCTCCTACGGTCGTGCCGCCCCATCCTCCGCCCCCCGCCCCCGCCCTCCGGCCGCGCTCCGGGCACCACGACCCCTCAGCCGCCCGGCCCAGGTCCGCTTACCTTGCGCCGCTGTGGACGGGGTCTCCCGGCAGCGCCGGCCCCGCTGAGGACGAGGTGGAGAGTTCGAGAAAACTGCTCCGGCCGGGAGCCCGGGCCGCGCCGGCCCCCGCAGGGCTCCCCGCGCCCCGCGCCCCCCGCGCTCCCACGGGCTGCGGCCCCGCGCCCCGCGCCCCCCGCCCCGCGCTCCGCGCCCCGCGCCGCGCGGACACGCCCGCCCTCGGGGACCGCCGGGCGCTCCGGGCAGCCCCGCGCCGCGGGACGCAGATCCGCGCGCCGAGCCCGGCGGAGCGAGGGCGTCCCCAGGCCGCGATGCCGCCGCGGCCGCCGCTCCTCGGTGCCAGCTCCGGCCGCGCGGCCCGGGGAGGGCGAGAGACGGCGACGCGGGCCGGGGGCGGGGCGGGAGCGAGGCGGGGGCGGGGCCGGGGCGGGGCCGGGGCGGGGCCTCAGGCCCGGGAAGGACGTGGGCGGGGGAACGCGAGCGATGGGCGGGGCGAGGGCGGGCCGGGGGCGGGGCCTCGGGACGGGGGACGCGGGGAGAGAGACTGCGGCGCGGGCCGGGGGCGGGGGGCGGGGCGGGAGCGGCCCGGGGGCGGGGCCGGGGGCGGGGCCTCAGGCCCGGGGAGAATGTGGGCGGGGGAACGCGAGCGATGGGCGGGCCGGGGGCGGGGCCGGGGGCGGGGCCGGGGGCGGGGCCGGGGGCGGGGCCGGGGGCGGGGCCTCAGGACCCGGGAGAGGGAGAGAGACTGCGGCGCGGGCCGGAGGCGGGGCGGGAGCGAGACGGGGGCGGGGTTTAGGGCCGGGGGTCCTGGAGAGAGAGAGAGAGAGAGAGAGAGAGAGAGAGAGAGAGAGAGAGAGAGATGGGGACTCAGGCAGCCGGGCAGGGGGCGGGGCGGGGGCGGGGTCGGGGGCGGGGCCGGGGCGGGGCTGAACGCCCCATCCCTGGATCCTAAAGCGAGTTGAGTTGGTCGGTGTCTCCGGCGAGTTCCGGGCTGCGGTGGGGATCGGACCTCGAGGCGGGGAAATGTAGAAGTGCAGTGGTCTGAAGACCTCGCCCTACTGATGGTCCTCCTTCCCTTTGGTTCCCGGGGGAGAGGACTGGCGGGCTGGGGGTGGGAGAGAGACAGGAGTCCCCGGGCATGATTACAAATGATAGAAGCGGCGACAGGCGGGATAATGCTGTAGGATGTCAGGTGAGGAGGAGCAGTGGACGAGGAAGAAGGGATGAGAGGCAGCTTGGCTGAGGTCGCTGTCATTTAGGAAGGCAAAGTCAATATACCAGATTAATAGGAGAATGACTTCAGGAGCACAGATGCTAAAGATCAGAGGAAAACAAAAAGGCTAATCAGTTTTATTGATTGAAATAATTTATCCGGCAGTGTAATATGAGGCGGTGTGGGACAAACAAGGGGAAGGGATCTCTTCCTCGTTAAAGAAATGAAAACGGGAATTCGGTAAAGACCCACAAGCAGGAGACAGTGTGTCTCGGTTACTATGACACCTGCATGCAACTCCACGGTTCAGAAACGCTAGAGCAGTTGTGAATCCTCTTGTATTCGACATATGGAATTTCTCACAGATATCTGAGATTGCGCTTCAGCGTGAGCCAACCCAAGGTCTGATCTCCACTATTACAGTAACTTAGGAATCATAGCAACCCGGTAAAATATCAAGCCTCATCAACAAACAAGCCTATCCCCAGTTGGGGATTGGTGATACCTTCATACCCCTCCAATTCCATTCCATTTTGCTAAAATGGACAGGTTCGTCCATTAAAAACCTTGCTTAGATCATTTCTTTTCATGACTACATGGTAGACCATTACTAGCAGAAAAAAATTTCAAATAATTTATCTTAGATATAAGATATCTCCCTTTTTTCCCCATGGGTCCTCTGCCCAGTGACCAGTTGCGATTTTTCTGACTACTGAAGTTCTTTTATCATCCTCATCTCTGCTCAGATGCTTAAATTCCTCTAAAAATACCTCTTAGGTTTTCAAGTTAGAATGAATTACTCCAGCACTTTATGATTTGTATCTATATCCAGCCCTTAGGTCCTTTGTTTTGTGCTTACTCCTGTACTATAGTCAAAGTTCCTTCAGGTCATTAGCAGTCTCTCAATCCCCTCTGTAAGTTCTGCATCTGTGTTTGAAATGAGTTGTACCTCTAACAGTTGGGCTCCCATAGAGCAGGGTCGCAGAGGTTCATTCTGAAACAAGGGCTGTCCTCTGAACCCCAAAGACAGAACTTCCTGCAAATGTCTGGACTGTCCCTTCTGTGACCCAGAGTGGCTTCCAGCCTCCTTAATGGGAGAGAGTAGAGCTCAGGGAAAGAGGAGCCCAAATGCAGAGATTCCTGTAATTTTTTTTTTTTTTTCCAAAAGAGAGCTTTGGAAGCTGTCTAGGAATTAGTGTTAGTAAATACAGTGAGTAAATATGCAGACCATTTCTCAGAACAAAACATGTGGATGGGAGTTCTTTCATTCTCTAGATCCAGAGTTCTTCATGATGCTAGGGCAAAGCGAATCATGGAGAATTATAATGATCTCTGACGTCTGCCAGGCCAATATCTTAACTCCCATCCAATGTTTCTTTCAGATTTATCCTCATCAGTATGATCATTTCATTTTAACTATGAACGAATCAGGTACAGACATGGTGGTCTTTCAATTTTACCCCATGCACCTGCACTGAAGCAAGATACACCTAACTTCTCAGTATTTTCAGGTTAGCTTTCAGGCTAATTCACTTTGAACAGGCATCATCTCTCAGTTGTGAGTGTGTTGAAATAAATAAGAACTATAGCTAAACAATTCAGATCATTGGCAGAAAGGGTGGTAGGTAAATGGCACTATGAAAAATAAATAGAGTCTTGTTTCCTGTGAACTAAAAATGGATAGCTCCTATTATTGCTTCTTCCACACATGAAGATGGTACAAAGTTAGTTAATTATAAATAATGCATCCAACCATAGAAGGGATGAGCTATATGTTACTTTATTGCACATTAAAAATCTTTATGAGTGTGGCAAGAGACACATATGCCAACAGCTGCTAAATTCAGAATCCTGGAGCAGTATCTTATTTTAATATAAGTGGAGAATAGTACAGTCTATCACTCCGGGAATTTCCCACTATATAAAATGTTCTTAAATCTACATGAGCTTTTGCTTGTGATTTCAAAGAATTTATGAAAATTTGTTTTCTTTATTTGAATATCTTCCAGCCCTATCCCCAGCCACCCTACTTAGAAAGGAGATGATGCTTTCTGGACTAGATTCCCAAAGGTAGGAGCTGCCTGCCTGTCTTTCTTCTTTCCTTCCTTTCCTTCCTTTCCTTCCTTTCCTTTCCTTTTCTTTTCTTTCTCTTTCTTTCTTTCTTTCTTTCTTTCTTTCTTTCTTTCTTTCTTTCTTTCTTTCTTTCCTTCTTTCTTTTTTTTTTATTCTCATCACCTAACCCAGAGCCCAGCACTTTGTCTTGAGGGTGTGTAGAATGTTGAACATGAATTATCACCCTCATTTTATGGCAGAAGAGGAAAAAGTCATAAATGTCTAAAGTAGGTTGCTGAGTTCTGAGCAGAATCAGAAACACTTTCTCCAACTGTGCTGAGAAGCTTGTTACCGCACAATCAGTAGTTGGAACTTTCTGGGGGTGACTTAATTCAAATGAAAACTAAGACTGGGAAGTTGGCCAACATTTTAAGGAGAATTTCTGCAAGAATTTTATGCTTATAGGTAGGTAAATTCCAAGTTCTGAGCCTTAGAACATAAGGTAAATACTACTTGGCCTTATAGAAAGATAAAACACAAGCAGCAAAACAAGCCAAGGTGCTACCTAAAGCCCCTCTACTGAAATCTTATTTGTCCATGATTTATTATTGTGGTGGACTCTTAGTAATTGGGGCAAAGATATGTGAGAAGCAATTGCTGTGCTTTCAGAAACTGACCACACACAGAACCCCAATCCATATCTGGGGATGACTTAGTTATTCTTCTCTAGCATAGCCCTTCCTGGAGATGGTTTTGGCTCTGAGAGCTCAGATGCAGATTTCTTGAACACCAAGGCCGGATGTATATTATATTGATCCATGAGTACTGTTAGGACTAGTGTTTTCCCCGGAGTTTGGAGAGATAGCAGCTGTGATTGTACAGAAACCGACACCAAACTTAAGCTGCAAATTTTATTGCACTATTGGCCAGCAGTAATAGGCCACACCAATAATAAAGACAAAACCACAGATTTAAGGCAGGCAGTAGGATCTAGAAATACTCTTTCTGCAATTGCTTTGAATACAAAACATCTCAAAATGACAGGGAATTTGCCTGCAGAGTTGCTAATGAAGATGTGGCTGTGTCTGCCCTGAGTTTGTTTATCTGGCTGTACAAGAGTCTGTATGGCTGTAACTGGATTTATACAAATTTAAAAATACCGCAGACAAATTCTGAGGAAAGAAGCTTCCCCATAAGCCCACTAAAACCCTGTGTTCATAAATGGGAGGCTTCCTTACTACCACATCTGCATACATATGGTTTTGCTTTTACTGTGAAAGAAAATTTTAGGCAAGGTGAACGTTTCAAGGGGAGCCCTGAATGGGGCTATTCCCCTCTCCCTGCCCCCTGTCTTATACTGGTGGTTCTCAACCTGGGGCAAATTTGACAATGGACATCCAGAGAAATTTTTGATCCCCTGGGGGATGAAGGACTGCTGGCATCCAGTGGGTAGACAGGCCAGGGATGCTTTAGACATCCTACAGTGCACAGAATAACCCTGTCCCTCACCCCAAATAAAGCATTATCCAACCCAGAATGTTCATACTACTGAGCGTGAGAAACCTCATCCTGGTTCACGGACTCTAAAAAGCATGTGCATATTATTGGTAGTTGTTCAAACCGAGACTTAAAGTATCCCCTGGACTTTCTGTCACCACTTGGCAGTTAGTTCCGGAGCCAGCCGTTACCCACTTAGTTCACACATGGCTTTCTGTTTACCAGGTACTGGATCTGTTTCTCTTTGCTTGACCCAAGACATCCCTAAGCCCAGCTTTCCCCCCCCTCAAATAAGAGCCTGGGCTGGACTTCCAGACACAAGTGGCAGTAAGTCAATTACTACAATACAATAAGAGGGAAATATGGCTTTAGGGTTGTGAGAAACCCCCCTCTGATGTTAAAAAACCACATCCCTTCGCACCACACAGACACATACACATGCATACATGCACACCCCAAGCACCTTTATTATTATCTGAAATGTTTCCTCTAGGACAATGCTTTCAAATTAAAATTCTTAAACCCCTGTAGATCAGAAAGACCAGGGTGTTGTTTATCTTTTTTTAAGGATTTTATTTATTTATTCATGAGAGACAGAGAGAGAGAGAAGCAGAGACATAGGCAGAGGGAGAAGCAGACTCCCTGTGGGGAACCTGATGCAGGACTCAATCCCAGGACCCTGGGATCATGACCTGAGCCAAAGGCAAACGCTCAACCACTGAGCCACCCAGGCACCCCCAGGGTGCTGTTTAAAATTCCAGTTTTTCAAATCTGTCCTAGCTCTATGGATTAAGAATCTCTGGGTGTATGGCCCTGTAATCTGTACTTTTCAATTGCTGCTGAGGTGGACACCGAATTTTGAGAGTCACTGTTCTAAGGCATGCATTCTCATCTTTTTCTTGCCCACACACCTGGGGAATGTCTCTGAGGGTTTATTTGAATATGGGACTGCCACATCCCCAGGCTAACAGGAGCTCAGTGCCCACCTGGAGTAAGAGTTGGTGTTGTGTAATAGCTCAGAGACACGTAAGTAGCTTCTTCTGCGGCTGGCTTGACTATTTTACATGCTAACTGTTTATTCACACGTGAGACGATGAGGTAAATAGAATGTATAAGATGGGGAAGAGAGAAAAACTAAGACAATGTGGGAAGGGTAGAACTTGTTTTGTATGTTTTGGGGGCAAACTGATGAAATGCAAGGTAGCAGAGAAGTTTGTCCTGGATCTGTGAGTGGCCAACTTGCAATTCTCTACAGATTCCTGAGAAAACAGTTTAGTGGTGAGCAGAAGGGACAGGCTGTTCTTGTATAATATTAGCCAGTAACCTTCCCTCTTAGCTGTCACCTGGTCAGATCCAGCTGCCATTCCCCACAGTAGACGTCTGGAAAGCCACTATGAAGTCAGGTTCCTCTCTCCACACATCCAAGGCCAGGAGACTTCTCTTTCTGCTTTTGAGCCTTTGCTTCATCCTTCAATTTTGGAGGATCAGCTTTACCAGATCTGTCATGGGGATAGGACTTAATATGGCTATCCCTCAGCACAAGCTTATATTGCCTCGATTCTACCATCAGACAGGAATAAATTATCCTTTTTGAACTCCCAATCAAAGTCTCAGGAAAGAAAAAATGATTGCACAGCATGGTCAGAGTTACATCATGACTCACACAATGATGGAAAGAAGTTCAGGGTTAAGTAGTCCAAACATTGCTACAGGGGCCGACATTTGTGGGTTTGGGGTATCAATCATCATCAGAGAACAGAGCAGGCTCATATCTAAAAAGTATCTACTGTAAAATGACATATCAGAGGGTCATGCTTCCCCTGAGAGGCATAGAGAAAGCAGTGGATTTGAAGGTGGGTAGTAGAGGCGATAGAGGTTGAGGTGGGTGGGATGGCAGGAGGTAGGGTGGGAGGTCGGCATATGTTGTTCAAAAATGTCCACAGCTTGAATAATGCAAGCTGACTCCTCTTCCTTATCCCCCTTGGAAAATTATTTCTTTGGTAGGATTTATTAAATCTGCCTTGTTATAAAAATCACCTAGAAGAGCTTATTTAAAAATACACAGTATGAAATCCTACCTCAGAATGATGGGTGGGGAAGGGGATGCAAGGGATTCATATTTTTAAATGCCATTTTGATCATGCAAAACTGGCAAATTACCCTTAGAGAGCTAACCTTTTAAAAATATTGCCAGCCACTTACAATAGAACGTAAATTTGTTTCAGATCCAGAGAGCTGTTTGATGGAGGGAAAAAAAGGTCCCTGTGAGTGAAGTTCGAGAGCTGTGTTGTCCACAGCAGTCTGTCACTGCGTGTGGTTACTTAAATTAAAATCCGCTAAAATTAAATGAAGTTAAAAATTTGGTCCCTTAAGGGCACTGTCCACATTTCGGACATTCAATACCACTTGTGATTAGTAGCTAGAATGTTGAGTAGCACAGATTAGAGCCCTACAGAGAAAGGAGTGAGGAGGGAGAAAGATGTTATAATATTTATAGCAGAAGTCCCCAGCCATAGTCCTATCCAGAGTTAGTACATAGTGATCATAATATTGAAGGTGATGTTGATGCACTAAGGCCAGTGGTAACAGAGACACTTACTGAGCAGAGATTGTGTGATCCTTCAAACAAGCCAAACACTAACCATTGCTCCACACGGTCTTACCGGATAATGCAGGGGGGCCAAGTCAGCAAGATAATTGTCATCATGTGGAATATAGGCCTCAAGTAGGCAGCTAGTCTGATTTTTGCAAAGAAAGCCAGAAATCTGGATTTATATGTGAAATAACCTGATTTTTTTAATGGCTTATTTATTTTTGAAAACATCGTGAAAAAAGACTAAATAAAATATGAATGCGAGATGGATTCAGATCATACAAGGGAAAGTTTTGACTTTGGGTTTAGAAGCTGGATGCAGTGAAAATTAATTTCCTGATTTTATCTTTGTTAGACCAATTCTATCCCAGGATACCAACTTTCATTTTAATGCGGGAGAGAAAGGTGCTGTTCTTTCTCTTAAGTGACCTACTACTATGACCCCTCTCAGTCTGGAACTATCAACGATTGATGATATATTAAAAGAGTATTTATATCTGCAGAAATGTGTTAAACTTTATTTCCTTCACTTGTTGAGTAAATATTCACTAAGCACACGATAGTGCACTGTGCCAGGCACTGTTTGGGGGATCCTCTATGGGAAAAAAAAATTACCAGACAAATGGAGCTTATCTAATCTTATGCACAGAAAAGTCATCATGAAGAGGCATAATAGTTAGGAATTATTACTTCAGTTGTTTTCTGTATTTTAATCATTACTTCATAGGGTTTAAATGTCTTTGAAGGATCCTCTATATCTCGCTCGCTGCCCATTATTTTCAAAAGCACATTTAAATTGATGAGGATGGAGAGATTAGTAACGACTCAGGAACTGGGAAAATGGATAAAAATCGAAACGTTGTGAGAAATCTCTAGGATGTTTGCACTTTTTCAGAGCTGCACCCCTTGTGTTATAAAACCTGGAGGCCAGCCAGGCACCAAGCAAGCTGGCTGACTACCGCAGAAAGGAATCCTGGATCCTCTCTTGCTGACCTGTTTCCAGACTTTCCAGCACAGCTAGCCAGAGATTTCCTATAGACAATGAGGGAATTCAAAAACAACGAATGTGGTAGTTCAGCTATTTATCTAGGGACCGCTGGGGATGAGACTGAGCCATTTCCCAGCAGCTGGCCGCCACGCAGGCCATCGAGAAGACTCAGGAGGAAAGAACAGGGCCATCCCGCTGACACATGCCTCACCCTGGGCCAGAGCTTTTTATCAGAGGATTCAGGCAAACCCAAAAGCAAGATGAAAATCATCTTTCTTGTTAGTGATCATTTTAAACATAAAAAATAAAAAAAGAGATGGACAAAAGTGTTGTTCTCCTATGTCCTTGGTGATAAGAGCCACCAAGGCATTTGGTAATTCCCTGTGCTGGAAATGCAGATTCAGGAACTGAGATGAAATCAGATTTTTTTTTTTTAAGATGTTATTTATTTATTCATGAGAGACACAGAGAAAGAGGCAGAGACATAGGCAGAGGGAGAAGCAGACTTGTAGCAGGGAGCCCGATGTGGGACTCGATCCCAGAAACCCAGGATCACGACCTGAGCTCAAGCCAGACACTCAACCACTGAGCCACCCAAGTGTCTGAAATCAGAAATTTGATGTTCTTAGTCAGCACATCAAGTGATTGTTAATCACCAAAAAGGCAGGATAAAAAATGATTCTCTTCCTGTAATAGCCTAGACTTTTGAGTGAGGTAGTCCTGGGTTTGAGTCCTGCTCTGAGGCTATATTGTAAATTGTTGTGAGGAATTGGGCTAGTTATATGACTTTTCTGAATACAGATGTCCTCATCTGTAAAAATGGGTTTGGAAAATCACTAACGTCAAAGGACAGTTGTGACAGGTAAGTGAGAAGAGGCAGGCAGTCCCTCAGTGCAGAGCTTAGGGGATTACTCAAGGAAAGCTCTCTAGGGTTAAGAAGCAACTTTACATAATTTGTCTCATTTAATTCTTTTAACAATCATGAGAATGATGTCTGATTCACTCAATTTTGTATACAGGCACTCCTGTTTTTATTACCCTTTGCTTTATTGTGCTTCACAAATCGCATTTTTTTTTTTTTTTTTTTTACAAATTGGAGGTTCAAGACTTCAGTGGAGGCAATCACCATGGATGGGGCAGGAATAGCAAGAGAACTGGAATCAGAAGTGGAGCGAGCCCAATGATGTGACAAAACTTGAACGGATGAGGAGTTGCTTCTTATGGATGCGCAAAGAAAATGGTTTCTTGAGGTAGAATCTACTCATGATGAAGATGCTCTTAAGACTGTTGAAATGACAACAAAGGATTTAGAATGTTCTGTAAACTTAGTTGATAAAGCAGAGCCAGGGTTTGGGAGGATTGACCCCAATTTTGAAAGCCTCCTGTGGATAAAATGCCATCAAGCAGCATTGCATGCTGCCGAGAAATTGTTTGTGAAAGGAAGAGTTAATTGATGTGCCAAACTTCATTGCTGTGTTATTTTAAGAAACTGCTACTGCCATCCCAAACTTCAGCAGCCACCACCCTAATCAGCCAGCAGCCATGAGCATCAAGGAGGACCGTCCATCACTAAAAAGATTATGACATGCTGAATGCTTAGATGATGTTCAGCAATTTTTTAGTAATAAAGTATTTTTTAATTAAGGCGTGTGCATTTTTTAGACATCATGCCATCATGCTATTGCACACTTAATAGACTACAGTATAATGTAAAAAAAAAAAAAAAAAAAAACCTTTTATATCCACTGGGAAATCACAAAATTCACTTGATTCATTTTATTGGGGTGGTCTCGACCCAAACCTTCAATTTCTCTGTGGTCTGCCTGTATTAAAAAACTGAGGAAGAAAAATTCAGGATATAAAATATCATCCTTTAGGATAATGTGACCAAAATAGTACACTGATATCTAGCCACTTGCTTTCCCAATTTATTTAATTTTAAAGATTAAGAGTATTTTAAGGACATAGCTAATCCATTTCCCTCATTTTACAGGTAAAGAATCTGAGGCCCAGTGAAATAAAATAATTTGTTCAATGTGAGAGAAAGACAGACTCACAAAGACTCAGATTTTTTAATGCAAATCTGTAGCCTTGCCATTGCATTGTTGAAGGTGTGATTTATCTTTAAATAAATCCAATGATACATATTTTAGATTTGTTTCTGCTGATATTAAATTAACTCTTAAAAACTATCCCTATATGCTTCTTAAGATAAAGTGGTATTTCAGGAATTATCTGGTCTGCATTTATACCAAATTCTTTCAGAAACCTTTTAAAAACCTAAATTTCTGTGTCCGTTAGAGATCTTTTGGAATCAGAATCTTAGTGGGGCATTAGAATTTGCATTTTTATCAGGTTTACCAATAACGTTTGAGAACTAGCTGATTAAACTATTATGTCCTTGAGATCAGAAATTGTGCATTTTTTCTTTTCTCTCTCTCTCTCTCTCTCTCTTTTTTTTTTTTTTTGTATTCCCATCTGTTCCAGCCAGAATTTTAGGCAGTCACTTTTCACTCAGTTAACTCTTATTGAATTGAACTGTGGTGAAATCAAATTATGGCAAAATGTTTTGATTATATAAAAATCTGTGAAGCACATGTATGGATGAATCATTTCCAAAGATATCATTTATAAAATTTTATCTGAATTAGAAACATAGTTCTCTTGCCAGATATATTCCTCTTTCTGGAGAATATATATATGAGAGAGAGAGAGAGAGAGATAGGAGAAAATTAGCCTTGAGACAAATGGAATCTAGTTTAACAGAGAGGGGTTAAAACCCAAATATCAGGCCAATTTTGAAGAACGTTAGCTTGGAAATTGCTATCCATTGCTGCATAACAAATTATCCCAAAACTTGGCAGTTGAAAACAAACAAACATTCCTTATCTCAGACAATTTTTGAGAATTAACAACTGGGAACAGTTTAACAAGATGGTTCTAGCCAGGGTTTCTCAAGAGGCTGGGGTCAAGATGTCTGTGTTTTGACCACATTACACTGAGTGAGGTATGGTGAGGCCTCACTGAGATCAAGAGAGAAGAGCTAGAAAGTGTTGTAGACTTTTGTCAGTCCTGGCTTCCTGGGGGAGAACACAGTATGCCATGCAGGGACACTCAGGGAAGGCACCAGGTGAGTCACAGGATAGACAGAGACAGAACTGAGGGCAAGGGCCTTCCCTGTGCTTTTGGAGAGAAAAAATGAGTGACACAGGGTTAGCAAGTTTAAGATTGGCCAGTTTAAATCATTTCCTTGGGTTCTGGGCATTGGAGCTGTCCCTGTTTGTCTGGTACTTGGCCTTGGTGTGATTCAGGTGGGTGTATGATGTTTCAGTGTTGAGATCCCAATAAGAGGGGCAGTTGGGGTGTAGACATAGCCACTCAAGAAAGGGATTGATTGGCCTCTAGCTAGCACCTCAAAACTGACTCAGGAAAGCATTTTTTAAAATATTACAGTGGGTCAGTGTTGGCAGTCTTTTGAAGACTTGAATAAGGTTTAAGGGGATGCTTTCAAGAAGGCTCATCCACATGGCCATTGGCATGAAGTTTCAGTCCCTCACTGGCGGAAGGCAAGAAGTCTTAGTTCCTCATCACATTGACTTCTCCATAAGGTGACTTGATTTACTTAACAACATGGCAGCTCAAGTCAGGAGTGAGTCAAGAGTGAGAGGAGAAAGGAATTATGTGTTTGGTCAGTATTACGATTCCATTTATTTTTTGTGTTTGTTTTAGGGGTTTTTTTTTTCTTTAGTAATATTAAAGTCATGGTTGCAGAAATAAAGGTCATTTTTTCCCATAATTTTGTTATGTGGTCAAAAGTAAACTCTAGAAGAACACTATGGCTTGACATTATATCAAAACAGTCATTCAAAAATATACGTAAAATGATTTTCCCAAGTACATTTTCGTGTTTAGTCATTTATTTATTCAACAAGTACTAATAGGGTTCTTGTCATATGCCAAGGCCTGTGGTAAGCATTGGTACATAATAGGAAGAAGAGAGATGTGGTCCTAATTGTCATTGAGTTAAATTCTAGTGTAGGAGAAAAAGTTCCAATAAAATATTAGGACAATGTGTATAAAACTGAATTATAATGAGACATTTGCATGGTACTGTGAAAGTGGACAAAGAATACAGAACAATAGTTACAGAAGTCTTTTTAGAGAAAATGGCAATTACTCTTTGAGCAGGAATCTGAACAATGGGCTGTGAAGGCAGTGAGGAAATCAGACCTCCATAATCGATTGAACTTGACATCATATATTTTAAAAAGTAAGTAATCTCAACTAACCAAGAGATCTTCAGTGGTTTATGGTTTACTATCTCAGACAAATAATATTATTCTTCAGAAGATCTTCAATATTTTACTCCCTCATCTCATTTATTTTTTAAATTTTTGTTTTTAAAGATTTTATCTATGTATTCATGAGAGACACAGAGAGGCAGAGACACAGGCAGAGGGAGAAGCAGGCTCTACGCAGAGAGCCTGATGTGGGACTCGATCCTGTGACTCCAGGATCATGCCCTGAGCCAGAGGCAGACACCCAACCACTGAGCTACCCAGGCATCCCTCCCTCATCCCATTTATAAGTTTTTTTATAAATCTAAAGGTTTTAGGTGACAAATTCCATGGCTTTTTTCAATATACTATCAAAATTTCTCACTTTTGCTTCCTGAATATTATGGAGTGTGTCCTTCCCCGTTGGCCACAAGGAAGACATGAGGAATCTTGGTACTTACATGTTCATGAAAATCTGTCACTTCTATAGGCTAGTGTACTTAGGACTGGCAGCCCAGTCCCTGTACAGGTGAACTCACCTGTTCCTTCCTTGCACTGCACTACTGTATGTGATAAGGGCTTTTTTTGAAAACACTGAATCTGTTTCATAGCAGTGAATGGGAAAAAGGATGTATTTTTTGTGGATGAAATAGCAAGTGCTAATGCCTGCAGTAGAAGGAAGCATGCATATAAGAAAAACAGAAAGAATTGTTTATCTGTGTAGGAGAAAAGCTTAGGACAATGTGATTGTGGAAGGAAGCATGGAGATGTATAAAGCAGAAAAAACAAGTAAGGTCTAATGTGTAGGGTAATAAAAATCAGTCCCATTATACCCAGGGCTGTCCTGGTTTACACTAACTTCTTCTGTATAAATATGCACAAAATTGTTTATCAACCTCGAAAGGCTCCTCATGGAACAATTTATTTTATTTTATTTTTTTAAAGATTTAAATTATTTATTTGAGAGAGAGAGAGCACAACTGGGGAGAGGGACAGAGAGACAAGCAAACTCCCCATTGAACACAGAGCCCGATGCAGGACTCGATCCTAGGACCCCAGGATCATGCCCTGAGCTGACACTTAACCACCTGAGCCACCCAGGTGCCCCAGATGAAACATTTTGTGATCACACTATCTGTGTTAAAGATTTTTGTCTTTATCTTAATAATGTTAGGAAGTCATTGAGACTTTCAAACATAGAGTAACATGAATATCAGATTTGTGTTTTGCACATATTTCTCTGACCATACCGAGTAGAACAAATTAGCACGGGGTCGTAGAGTTTGCAGGGAGAGAGTGAGTCCGTTGCTGTAGTTCTGAGTACATATGGTAGCTTGAGCTAGACCAGTGGTAGTGAAGATGGATAGAAGACAGGCTGTCACCTCTGCCTTGCAGTCCATTCTTGAATATCTGGTCAACTGTCCTTTTCTTTTCCTATAACTAATAAATTTCTTTTTAAGATTTTATTCATTTATTCATGAGACACAGAGAGAGAGAAAGAGAGAGAGAGAGAGAGAGAGAGAGGGAGAGAGGCAGAGATACAGGCAGAGGGCAGGCCCCATGCAAGGAGCTCGACATGGGACTCGATCCGGGGACTCCAGGATCACGCTCTGAGCTGAAGGCAGGTGCCAAACCACTGAGCTACCCAGGGATCCCGTCCTATAACTAATAATAAGCCCTTTTCATTCTTTCCTAGACTGGGACCCCACTCCCCCTTATAGACATCTTCCTCCTTACCCTCAGCAAAAGTTATTCCCTCTTCCTTGAAAATGAAAGCCAATACACTGGAACTCCTTCATTGGTTAGTGATAAGATTTGCAATCCACCTGCAGCTGCACAAAGCCCATCTTCTCAGATTAGAGTGTGAGAGGTATCCACTTCCGATTGTGGTCCTGCGAATCATCCTCTCTCCTGGCGTAGCTCTTAATGTCAGCTTTTCTCATCTCTCACTCACTTGTTATTCTGATCCTTTCTGGTTTCTTCTCTTGCCATTTCCTGAAAGGCTCCCTCTGAGGACATCAATCACACTATGTCGTTAAACCCAATAGATCTCCAGGTCACATTTTACCTGACCTCTCAGTGGCATTTGATGTTGTTGTGCACTCGCTCTTCTTGGAACAGTCACTAACACAGGCAACTTTCCACCTATCCCCTCTACCTCTTTAGCAGCCATTACATGCTGAAATCCTCCAAGATCCTGAACCATCTATTCTTTTACTCTATCCTCTCTATCTATCCAATCTTGTACATGATTATGTCTTTTTTTAAAAGATTTTATTTATTTATCCTGAGAAACAGAAAGAGAGAGAGAGGCAGAGACACAGGCAGAGGGAGAAGCAGGCTCCATGCAGGGAGCCCGACATGGGACTCAATCCCAGGTCTCCAGGATCACGCCCTGGGCCAAAGGCGACGCTAAACCACTGAAGCACCCGGGCTGTCCTTGTTTATGTCTTTAAGGACAATCCATAGATTATTAATTTCCCACATTTACATAGCCAGGTCAAGGTAACCAAATGATTTCTTAATAGTACCAACTGATTGTCTTGAAAGCAAATCAAAATTCACAAAGCTAAGTCCAAATCTGTGATTGCTTCCCACCCTCACTTGGTCATCTTCCATCACTCATATGTTACAGTGGCCCAACATGTAGCCACATATGTCAGAGTGCCACTTATCTTTCATGCTTCTATCTCCTGTAGCTCATCTGGCACCAATTTCTGTCAGTTCTATTCCCTGAATATTTAACATAATGGCATTTGTCTTATTTTCTTGTTCTCTACAGAAGTAATAAGTTGTATGGGTACAATCATGGACAGAGCAGATCATAAAGTCAATCTAAGATTAGATCGTGCCCTGAACACAGTACAAGGAGACGGCAGTATTTGCAGCAGTGATACATACATCACTAACCGAGCTGCACACAGAAGGAACTATGAATATGGCACACTTGTCTACTGACGTTCTTGTGTAGATAAAAATGGTCTTAGAGAAATAGCTGCATACGTGAGCTGGAAGAAGAGGAAGTGTTTCCAGAAAACAAGATTCTTTTCTTTTCTCTCTTCCTGCTTCTTCTCCTCCTCCTTCTCCACTACAACTCCTACTTCTTCCTCCTCCTTTTTTTTTTCTTTTTGCATTGACTTTTTTTTTTTTTTTTTAATATCAATTCTAGTTAGGTCCAGTGCTCAAGGTAGGCAAGGGGACCAAACAAAGAAAGCCCCTATTCTCATGGGAGTTTACTGTATCTTCGAATGGTCCAATAAACACACATACAACTAAGCATATAATGTTACCTAGTAAGAAATGCTAGGAAAATAAAGCCAATGAAGGAGCAACATAAGCCCTGGAATGCTAATTTGGAGACCTCTCCAAGGGGTGATATTTGAGCAGAGATGAAAAGAAGTTATAAAACACAGTAAGAGAATTTCAGGCCTAAGGATCAGCTAGCTGCTGCACTGACACAGAGTCGGAGCAATGCTGAGTGGCCCGAGAAACAGCAAGGAAGCCAGTGTGACTAAGGTGCATATGCATATGGAAGATGTAGGGCACGGGGACTTGAAGACATAGCCAAGCATTACACAGAGCATGGCCTGTGGCTGCAGGGAAGGTCACAGGATTGTATCCTCGGTGTGATGGGAAGCGATGAGGGTTTTTTGATCAAGAACTGGAAAGTCCTGAACCGGGTTTCCAAAGAATTTCTCTGACATAGAATAAACTAGGGTGAAACAAGACTGACTCCAGGAAAACCAGAGCAGCATGTAGAAATCAGTAACTTTGCGTGATGCAAAGGCCCCAAGCATGATGATAGGTACGGAAGATCAGAAGAGTAGTTCATTGGAATGTGGTATTCCAGGAGCAAAAAGGCCATGGAAGCTTCATCCACATGACTGTGTGCAAGAACTGGGTTTGAATATTCCGCAGATGATGAAGAGTCACCTTGAGGTCCTTGAGTAGAATGTGATAGCACTGAATAGCACGATTTCCCAGGAAAAGGTGTTGTTCAAGAACAGGAGGTATAATCATAGAGCCAATGATAGGTTTTATGTGAAGTCGTGCCAAGAGATCAGAGGCATACTCAGCAATGGCATTTCCGAATTGAAAAAAAAAAAAATGAAGAGAGATTTAAAGATGAGCAATGTTGAAATATGAGGAGCACTGCCTCCTTAGAACATCGATTTCCTGGGGAGGAAGAAGAGACATACTTGGGATCATTTATTTAGATGCTGAGAGCTGAGTCACAGGTTAAAAATAATTCTAGTTATGATACTGCTTTATTAAGTGAATTTGCTAAATTTTTACATCAAATAGTATAATTAAATTAGATTAAATTTTAGGGTTTTTTTTCTTTAAAAAGGAAAAAAAAACTAATCCTCATATAGAAGAATCCTTGATGAAGGATGTTGTAAATATTAGCAAAACATTAGACTTAGAACATCAAAAAATTAATTCAACTCTGTTTTCTCTAAAGATGAGATAAACATTTAGGTTTAGTAATTACTTTTGTTCTCTAAACAATGCTACTTATAAAAGTTGAAGTTCAATTTCATGTAGATTAGCTTTTATTATTTCCCTTAAAGTCAATTTTAATACCATCTTTAACATCATTTAAAGTCAGCATTTATACTCTTTGTGCATGTACTATTTACTCTTCCACCATTAATTAGTATACCATGTAAAGGGATAGAAATACCAATTTAACGGAAAGATTTGACTACCACCAAAGTTTTCTTAACTTGTGTAAAGGAAATCGCCTTGCTCCACAGTAAATTATCATTACAGTCACTGCCAGAACCTAGTAACTCATTTTCTGAAAGCCCATCAGGATCCTGATTTAGAGAGCATGCTAATGAGAGTTTCTCTGTGCTGAGGTCGACAGGATGGAACAAAAGGTCATGTGTAAACTCTACGTTTTGAAATTATTTTTCACATATCTCTTGTTTGTATTTTTTGTGGAAGTACAAGGAACATTTACCATGGCAAGAACTTTACACTAACAGGGAACCACTTCTTTTGAGCTATGTTGTTAGTTACAGACTCCTATTTCTCATGAAAAGCAATGCACTTCTTGAACTGAAGATATGTCTTCTCCTTCTATATTTGAACTGTTCTTCTGTGTTATAAGGTAATTTAGAATTAGGTTTTAAAAGTTTCTTAAATGTATAATTTAAAATGCAAGTCTTGGGGCACCTGAGTTGCTCAGTTGGCTAGGCAATAGGCTCTTGATCTCAGAGTCATGAGTTCAAGCTCTGGCTTGGGCTCCATGCTGGCTGTAGAACCCACTTTAAAAAAAATATGCAAGTCTTCAAGAATTTCGAAAATAGATCCAAACAGTTACCTTTTATTCATTGATTTAATTAGCTTAATTTCTATTACTGTTTCCAGATTCCATTACCTTTGCATTTCACACTTGTGCAATGAATAGTATTATTTAATGTACATTTAATTTGCTTCCAAAGTATGTATTATTTTTTAAAACTTGGAACTCAGTACACTTCATTTTTTAAAATATTTATTTATTCATGAGAGATATATAGAGAGAGGTAGAGACACAGGCAAAGGGAGAAGCAGGCTTCCCTCAAGGACCCCGATATGGGACCGGATCCCGGATCCTAAGATCACACCCTGAGCCAAAGGCAGACACTCAAATGCTAAGTCACCCATGTGTCCCTAAACTCAGTATACTTCAATAGTCTCCAATACTCCATCCCAGTTTTTTAAGTTACTGTCATTTTTTTTTTCCCCTCAGAGAGAGAGAGAGACAGCACATGTGCATAAGACAGAGATGGATAGAGGAAGAGAGAGAGAAACTTAAGCAGGCTCCATGCAAGCCAGAGAGGGACAAGATCTCATGACCCCGAGATCATGACCTGAGCCAATCAGGAGTCAGCTGCTTAACTGACTGAATTGAATCACCTAGGTGCCCCATTACTGTTTAAATTTTTAAAGCCTTTTGTATTGTATAATCAAAAGTTTGAAAAAAAAAAAAGACTGAAGTAACAAAAAAAACCATAATTTCCTCATTTTCTAAAATATATCTTGGTTTTCTGTATAGTATATGTGCTGCTGAAGCAAGTGCTCTTGCTTTTCTATATAAAATATTGTTAATTTGTAATCTAACTGAATCACGTGATCTATATATTGTTGAATTAATTACAAACACTGCTTTTGTGAGGACCCAAGAGTTTTGAATATCAGTGGAATTAAATAAATTGAAAAAAAGCCAAATATATTGGCAACAAATCAAATAATTCTTCAGAGACCATTGAAGAAAACTTCACCCATACATATTTTCTTTCTAAAATTAAATAAAACTCTTTACTTTTAAGATTATCGGCTTATGCTGAAACCATCTAGATTATTTGGAAGCTAAAGAAAAGAACTTCATGTAAACAGATTTAGTTTAAAAAAAGTGCTTCCATATAACTCTACCGCTTGGCTGGTATTATATGACCATTGTCCTCCACTTTGTATGCATAATGAACTTAAAAAGAAAATAGTTTAAAATAAAATTTACAGGGGATCCCTGGGTGGCTCAGCGGTTTAGCACCGCCTTCAGCCCAGGGTGTGATCCTGGAGTCCCGGGATCGAATCCCACATCGGGCTCCCAGCATGGAGCCTGCTTTTCTCTCTGCCTGTCTCTGCCTCTTGCTTTCTCTGTGTCTCTCATGAATAAATAAATAAAATCTTTTAAAAATAAATAAATAAAATTTACAAAATAGAAATCATTTAGATGTTATATTTTACCTAATCAAAAATAAAATTAAATGCCTATAAATATTACTTATTTAACCTATGGTCATATAATATAAGGATATTTTTTAAATAAATAGTTTTGTATCACTCTCATTTAGAATCTTTTGCTTTATAAAAAAAGATTGACATATTCAAGTTTCCTCTAATGCTAAGGGCTTAGTTGTAGGAGATACGAAACTACAAAAGTAGAGAATGTATTTTATTATTTTTTTTTAAAGAAGTATTTTATAAGCTCCACAGGAAATTGAACTTTTGTTCACAGCACCTTGAAGATCAAGAACTTAAGTATATTGACTATTCTGACCTCCATTTACTGGTTTTCTGACAGTGTTAGTCTGCTTCTATGGCTCTTGACACCAGAAACTTAATCAGTCCCTCTACAGTGGCACACACTAAATGAACTACCCAGCCATTGGATTTCACTGACTTAATCTGTATGGGGACGACTATAGCCAGTGCTCTCAAACTCCTATTGGGATGTTGCTGGCCAGTCTGCTGAGACCAAGTGGGCAGAGTTGTGTGGTCAAAACCATGACTTGTTTGAAAGCCTTCTTGGAAAGGGCCTGGATGCACAAGGTCTTGCAAGTTGTGTGTCATACGCTAGTTCTAGCACTTTTCCCAATTCTCGATCCTAAAGTTGTTGAACAGGAAGTGGCCTTTATGATAATATAAACTAACCCCTTATTTTTTTGTACTAGACAAAATGATTATTGTTCCCCTTGCTTGTCGTACTATTTTAGAGAATTCCGCAATTCTGAACTATTATTATTCAAAATACAACCTTTGCAATGTAAACAATTTTGAAAAAGACTGTGAAATATAGAAAACTTTAGGAATAACAGCAACAGTAGGCTTTTAACTAAGCAGTTTTAAGAGATCACGAAGAATCAGTACATACACATGTAAACATTACATCACAGTTAGCATTCAGTAAGAGTAGCCACAAAGGAAGGAAGGACTCAAACCCTTAGAAACCAGCAGATTCAGCTTAAGGCAAGTGTGCTTCTGGACAAAGCACTGGACTCCTCATGATGCTATGTATAGCTTTGCCCGATTAATGCTGTTAGGGATAATAGAGGTGAATCTATTATAGGAAATTGTTCTTTTGGAGCTAATTGAATTAGAAAGGGAGGTCATGCTAATTATTACGATTTATGAGATTCTAGATTCATTATGCAGATGGTAATATTTTTTTACAGCAGATCCATTTCTTAGCAAGGCATATCAATTTGCTGAGTGAGACTGAAGAAGGAATGGAGGGGAAGAGATGAGTTGCCAACTGATTTACATATGTGCTATTCCTTTCTTTCTTTCTTTTATTTTTAAAATAATGCCAGAACAACCACTTGAAAGAAGAAAAAGAATGAAGAACATATGGGCAATTTTGCATCAACAGTGTTAACTTGTGAGTTTGGTTGTTTTGTTTCACTTTTTTCCCCGACCAAACTGACCAGATGTTTTTGTTTTAGTGTGTGTGTGTGTGTGTGTGTGTGTGGTTTTTTGTTTTGTTTTGTTTTGTTTTTTGTATTCTAGAGAAATTGTCTATATAGCAATTTGTATTCTAGTCAGATCAGTTCAAACAAACTACAGTCCATGCAGAGGTCTGAAGTGGTGGTAAGAAAACAGTGGCTGAGTTAAGTTAACAAATATTTATTGCTTGGCTAAGATGTTGCAAACAATGTGGTAAATTTGTTATCAATAGAATTAGACATTCCCAAAATGTGCAAGTCATGGTTACGGTTTTTGAAAAAGTTACAGCTTACTCAAGAAAAATAAATATAATCAAATAAATACAGTATGTGGAAATAGTGTCTGTTACCAAGCTAGACCCAAAGTACTGAGCTAACCATTATGCTTTGGGATTGAATATTATACATGAAAAAGAAGGAGGCAAAGGCAGTAATTCCAAACACATTAGGAGCAGCTTTGCAGCATTTATAAGCACAATAATACGGTTTACCAAATGACAAGTTCATGGATAAAATCTGTAATTGCTGCCAGAGAATTTAAAAAAAAACACAGCCCTAAATTGAAAATCATACTTAAGAACAGACTATGGGTCAGCCAAAGAAATATATAGATAAAGGAAAAAATAATGAAAAAGTATTATTTTGGAACAGAAAGAAATTGAAGAAGCATGACATTAACTTATTTGTTCTTTTATCATTCATTTAATGTTGATAAAGTACTTTACAGAACTTACATACTTACAGGGGTCAAATAATTAAGTGTTCTAAATGATAGGAACACATACTCTGTAAAATCGTGTTCCTTTGCAAATAGTCTGCTGGCCAAGGACAACAGGCAATCTTT